>NC_142528.1:3567047-3602047 GCF_964205215.1 Stylophora pistillata | reverse complement strand
GCGATTGCATATTTAATTAGATGATTACATGATTTTAATAACTCCATTCTGACAGTTACATTTTAGTGATATCTTTTACATTTTTCCTTACAAATACTTTTTATCCGATTTATATTTCCTTCATAGCTTTGTAGATATTTTTGGGGGTCATCTTACGTGAGGATTCAGTTCCTCTCTGATGGCAGCCTTTTGTATTGATTATTACAATAAAGTTATTATAAATAAATAAATAAGTTAAATTCAGGTAATTTTTAATGTAAACACTGTATGACAGAGGCGACTTTCTCGCGCGACGAGAATAACAAAGCCGTCTACTTTTCACGAATCGCGACATTTGAAACATTTTAGAATGAAAAATACTGCGTTGAAGGTAATTCTATGCAATAAAGATAAAAAGCACCATTGCAAATAAAGGTTAATGCTGAAACAAACAACATTCAATTCGTAACAATTAACTTCTGCCTTTTGTCAGCGTTAACTTTGGCAACTTAGTGTTTCTAATCAATTTTGTCAGCCGGTGTTTACGCATACGAAGAATAATCTTCAAGTCAATAATTTCTTACTTGTTGCATGCCAGCTGGGGCTGTTCTTAGTTCTAAATGACTCGTGTTCAGTTATACACCGAAGCTGGGTTCCTGTAACTGCAAAGGTAGTTCGTCTCATTCCAAGTTTGCAATGTAAAACGAATCCAACGCGGGCACTGCGGTCTTCAGTTAGCAAAATAACTATCCTTCCACAGCTTGGATTTGTTTGAGAAAAAACCTTTTGCCTTTCAAATTGAGTCGGTGTCCTAGTACATTTAATTCTAAGGTGCATACATTCTCGTTTTCCGTAGGTTTCTCTTAGCAGTTGCCGCAAGAGAACCACTTACGATTTCCAAGACGTGAGCGACTAAGCGGGTGGGCGTTTCTTCTTGAAACTCATTTTCCTGACTTTCTCTCTCTTTCTCCCCAACAGCAGGTATCTCCTTCCCCTGAAGACGAGCATGTTTCGTTTGAAACATAAATGGATGTATCACACCCTCTCGGCTGGATTAAAATCTAAGTCGAGAATTTAATAAGTTGCGCTCTCCTCGCCGTTGTTTTCCTTGTTTATATCCATTTCAGCATGCTTGACTATTGCTACGTAGCCTGCGTAGCCTGGCTCTTTTAAGGGAGGGGGGTGGGGAGGGTTTAGGGGTTTGGGGCGGAAAAAGAGCCTGCTTTCAGCCTATTCAAATTTTCGTGTCTACGTTTGCCAGCGAACGTAAGCATTTGATTCGCTAGCAGTTAGGTTTGATTGACATACACGTAGTCACGCACGATTTGAGCTGCAAGCTGACTTCCGGTCGAGCGGCCATCTTGTTTTGGATGGTATGTGAACATGACGTATGTCGTTTCAAGCGAAACCAGAGCAAGAAAAAGCTATAAATTGTCTATTGGAAGGACACGATGTTCTGGCTGTTCTTCCAACAGGATTTGGAAAGAGTTTTATTTATGAAAAGTTTTCTGAGATCACGAATTCTGGGGACGGTTCTACTGTTGTTTTAGTTATCGCGCCACTAGTAAGCATTGTAAACGATCAGATACTACATCTTAAAAAATCCTGGCGGTGCTGTTGAGTTGTCAAAGCTTACGACCGAGGATCTAAAGAACTCTACTTTCAAGCTTCTCTTCTGTTCAGCAGAGGATGCATTTCCTCGTTAGTTTACTGAAGAGTTCAAATCTTCTAGTGATCCACATAAACGTCTCTCTTTGATCGTTGTCCATGAGAAGACACACAGGGCTTGCACAGTAAGTATCCCAGAGAGCTTCATACAATTCCTTATAATAAAATTATAAGGAATCGTATGGAGCTTTTTTAGCGTTACTCGTGGCGCGGCGGGTGTTGTCACGTATGATCCTTGCGAGGATCATATGTGACAACACCCACCGCGCCTCGACTAAGGCTTTTAAAAAAGCTCAATTTTATTATAAGGAATTGTATGGAGCTCTCCGAGATAGTTACAGTGCAAGCCTCGTGTGTCTTCTCATGATGAAACTCACGCGGTTGAAACGTGGTCTGGAAGACGGTAGGTGTTCAGCTTTTTCTTGACATCGAAAAGATTTAGCTTCGACGATTTTCCTCTTTTAGCTTTGGTGTTTGATTGCCTTTCCGATGTTATTGTCGTTGATAATAAGCGCTTCTTTCGATCGCGATCAGAATAATGAACCACTTCAGTTTCTGCAGCTTTTCGAAGCCATGCGAGAATGTCTGCACCGTTTCTTATTTTTCTTGCACAAGGAGCCCAAACACGCTCTGAATGTTGTGATGATTTACTTACAGGTGTCCCTAGGTTTCGTAGAACTTCAGCAAGCTCAACACGATATTTATCCTGTCGCTTTGAAGGCTTAAACAAGTTCTCAAAAGAGCGATTGTTTTTCTTCAAGTTGGTTAAGCAAAACTTACAAATATCGTTGACATTTTGTACAGCTTTTCTGGCGCATTTCGTCGGCGTAAACGACAGAGACAGCAAATTAAGCGCTGTAATTTAGTGCGCTGGCACTCTCGCTGCGCTCCAAACTTTCATAAATAACGCAGTTACACCCATTTTTGTGTAAAGATCTCATTAAAGCCTGAGTAAACAAAGTTCTCCTTTTCCACCTACATTATTGTGTTGATCTTCAAACAGACAGGTTTTTTTCTTTACTGTATTGTTATTTAAATTAAAGGAAAATTTTCTATATGCTTTCTGGTGCAATGTAAATTGTGCAAAAGCGCAATGGTGCAATGTAAATTGTGCAAAAGCGCAACAACCGATGAAAACTAAAAATTATGACTTTGTAAGTACTACTAAAAATATAAATTAAAAATAAAAAGATAAAATTCGGAATTTTCACAAAAAGGAAACAATTTCCATGCGCATGAACTTTCTACTGAGCTTACATGAGGAAGATGCAAGCACAGTAAATTACTGGAAATATATTCTGGCATGTGTGATGTTAGTTTCACTTTTTCATATCAGTAAAGCTTTTCGAAAGCTGACTTTTCTTGTCACCTCGAAAATATCATAAACAATCATTGAATAATAAGTTACGACACTATAATTTAACGTCAATTTTCTGCTCTTAAAAATTTGGGAGCCACAATCACCTGAGGAAGAACCTACTCAAGATCTAACCCCAGTCTCCATTTGCACCTTTTCGCACGCGTTTCTTTCCTTCAGGGTCGGAAAACGGTAATTTTGACAAACTCCTGTAAAGAGAGAGTAACGTTCACTCACACTTCCATTCCAAAATAAAAGTGACTGATTTCATATCAACGTTATCTCTTTACCTCCAGATCGTAAAACCCAATATTTCTGCATAAAATTAATTCATCTCTAAGAAAAACAGATACCTCATTCAGCAGACATAATCAGCGCTGTGCTTGAACTTATGGACTCACTAAAAATCTACAATTTAGAACGTTTACATCACAAGGGTCCATAAAGTTCGCGCGGCGTGACATTAGCTCCATCCATTTTCAGTCAGTCACGAATAACGATCACGACATGCAACCAAAATCACGCTAAAGATTAAAGGAAGCAAGTTTTCCTAAATCGTCAAAGCAGCCATCACCTCTCTCAACCACAGCTAGGAAAACAATTTTCTTTTGTGACTTCGCCGTCAGGAACAACATGTATTTTTGCTGGTTGGTTGGTTCCGGTCTCCTCTCTGACTCATGTTACATCGAGCATTACGTATTCTAAAAAGAGTTGTTTAGAAAAGTGTCCTTGTGCCAGGACTAATAAGCCGCGAAGATGGATGCTAAAGAAAACCTAGAACACATTGCCTCCTTCGATATGGAAAGCAAAGAGACATGGGCCCAAGACTGGGAAACCGACAACCCTGAATTTCACACGGACGAAGTAAACGCCATGTTGACAAAACATCACGACGAAGTTACTCGTGGAAGAAAAAATCTCCGAATCCTGGTGCCCCTCTGTGGAAAATCGTTGGACATGATCTGGTTAGCTGATCAAGGGCACTCAGTGGTAGGCGTTGAACTGATTCGAAAGGGAATCGAGCTATTTTACCGTGACAACAAGTTAACATACAACGAGAAATCTGTGTCATTGCCTCCTGACAATCACGGTACAGTTTTCAAAGCCAATGGTAAGGATATCACACTGTTTGAGTGTAGTATCTTCGATTTCTCAGTCGAGATTTCTGGAGGCCAATTCGATTTCATCTGGGATCGCGGATCTATGACCGCAATCAACATGATGAAGGAGGGTCGACTCAAGCAGTACACAGACATCATGCTCAGCTGCCTCAAACCAGATGGCCGTTATTTTCTGGAGTTTTTTGCCCCTGAATCTCCAGAGAAGACGCCGACGCAATTTAAGTTTCTTTCCGAGAAGAGTTTAACAGAAATGTTTGGTGAAAGGTGTACCATTCAATACCTTGGGAAAGAAGATATGCCGGCATGGTCGGGGAGTGCAGACGAAGGAGCAGGTGTACATGAACCGTGTGCTGAGTATCAAGATATGAAGATCGCGATGCATTATTACTTGATGGATTTTAAGTAACTTTCATTTTGATTTGTATTTCATAGCCTGGGTTAGTCAGTGGAGTAATGACGTTTGTGATTTGGGCAGTTTTCTCATTGTAAGATGGCGTGACTGCCAACTTGTCTAATTTAATAATTAGTATGTATATCACTAAGAATTGCATAAATTATTCTTCTTTCACGACATTTGCTCCCTCTTGATGTAACATTGATTTGGATTACAGCATGGCGCTATCACAGTTAAGTACAATTTTGTCTCACGAATGCGCTCAAAAGTATTTCCTTACTTTAGTGTTTTTTAGTGTATAGAAATTAGACTTCGGGTCATGATTAAATATATTTTACACCACGGCGTGAAACTAGCGTTGCGAGCTTGTGTTGTCAAGAAAAACAACACTGTTCTCTTTACGTCACGCTGTCACGGTAATGCCGTGGTTAATTTCTGACTCAAGTTGGCTTTATCCTAAAAACAAGCCATTGATACAGAGCAAGCCCCCTCCCCCCCCTATCCCCCTTCCTTACAGGTCGTTCTCATCACCCGACGTGTTCGTATCTCTCTCCCATTCCATCACACTATAAAGACAGTACAACCCGACACTGACGCAAGTTATTCAGAATGGAATGGAAAAATATCGTAGCACTACGAACGCAGTTCTTAAGAGACTGCCTCTCTTAGTTCCACCCGCGTCAAAAATAATTTTTCCTGAAACTCTGTCAACTGAGACTTTACTTGGGAAAGAACTAAATCAGATTTGGTTTGATCCGAAATAATTTTCTGACTGCTTTAGGAACCATAATTATTTCCCCATTCCTTAGGGACGTCGACACGTATCGAAAGTTGAAAAATATGCACATTCTGTAACATTGTAAAATATTTAATTCGCATAGGTAAGCCACGAATTGTATTTAATTTGTATGACAACTGTACGTATCTTTTAGCTTATAATGTAGTAAACTAATGCATGGCTTATAACCCCAATAATATTGTAGTAATGAAATCTCTTTAGTTTATTGTAAAATCTCTTTAGTTTATTGTGGTAATCAAACTTCTTTAGTTTGCAATGTGTAGTATTTACTTTTTTATTTCTAATACCCGCCAAGACTAGCTAATGCTATATGCGGGGTGTGTAAATTTGCTTGTAATGTTCTGTAAAAATAATAACAAACAACAAACAATAAACGAATTTAATATCAGATTACTTTACGGCGACACTTTAAGCTTGCCAAGAAAGTTGAAATTTCCCTCTCAATGCATTTGAAAAGGCGAATTTTAGCATGTTCTGACCTTTGCAAGTCGCCATCGGCCGATGGCCGTAAATAGTCTTGATTTAGACGTTAAGTTTTGGGATTTGCTGCCTTTCTATAACATCAAGAAATGGTTTAGATATTCTAGTCTTCTCGGATAGGGACGAATAAATGGAGGTCCCGTCTCCTGCAGGGTTAGGGGTAGGAGACGTTAATTTCCCACGCACAAGATGGATGTCCTTCCCTGGGGTAGGATGGGTGGGTTGTTGTCTTGCGTTTCATACATGAGCCCCTGGCTCGGGCAATATGGGTAACCATGCCCCACGTGAAAACATTAAACTTTGATTACTATTACTATTTGGGACCTGATTGACAACTCTTTCCTACGCAGCCGTTAAGTTTAGACCTTTATACATGCAAAAATCCCTGTACGTTTTCGACTTTTTATAAGTTCTGAGTGTTTGAATCAGCACATGTACGAGCATTTTCGAGACGTTGTGACGGTGGAAATAAGTGAGACAGCCTCTTGAGAGGAAGAGGTGAATAAAATTTTTGGAATGCTGACAAAATAAATTAAATCCACAGAATAACACCAGTCCATCCTTCATCAGCATCCCCAAACCGCACCAACATACCATTAAATTTGTTGAAACAGGATGTCAACAGAATTTACACAAACATCGGTGGTCTTTCACGCTATTCATCACTAGCGTTCTGAATAGTTTTCAAGATCAACCTTTCACGTCGGGTAGATTGATAATGGAGCACAAGCCGGATACTTCTTTAGAACCACCTTGATCATTCTATCGTTACAATCAGTGTCATCATAAATGGCGGTTTACGATAGCTTACAATTTGCGATGGCACCTCCGTGCGCAGGTGCTTTTCCAACGGCCCGACATACAGCGGAAAGTGGATTTCCGACGTTCATAATCTTGTATTTCTCAAAAACATTCACCAGTGTTGTTTAGGGGGAAGAAAAGTCTTGTTTCGACACGGCATGTCGTTCTGCAGTTCCTATTTCATTTATCTTGTAACTCACTAGCAAACTGCAAAACAGATTTCCTTTCAAGAAGAAACATAACAAGCGACAGCTTTGCAATAAAAGCTTCAGCAAACTGAATTTTGCTCTACCAAAGAAGTGCCTTTATTCAGAAATACTGCACTATACTAAACGCCAAAAGAGTGGGTAATTTAATAAAACTCTATTGGGGTGATTGCCTGAAAAGCTCCGAGCATCGCTTTACGTCAATTTTTTTCTTTATCTTTTCAACTTAAGCGTTTTAGCATAAGTACTAATCTTGGCTCTGATTTGTATTAAAAATAGTCCTTCTTTCACCTTTAAGCCTTAGATAAAGGTATGAATTACATTCACTGCATGCGTTACATAGTGCCCCAACTAGTAAAGGTGACTTAACCGCGTGGAAGGAATACAAACCAGTTTAAGTTCAGAAGATCAGTAGTAGTATAGGACGTCTACAACGGCATTCCCGCGCGGCCTAGGACCGAGGTCCTATATTACTATCACTCGACGTACCATGACGAGGTGGCACACTTGACTATCAATTAAGTATGCGCTTTTAAAAATTAAAGGTGATTTAGAGAAAAAAGTCTTGACTGAAGTCATAAACCAGCAACATTAAATGTCTTCGTTGGTGAAAACAGAATTTCAAAATCCTGTTTAACCTGCGAAAATAATTGGCAGTCGTTTCAGTTTCTGACAATTAATGATAGTATTCAAAGCTAGGAATTCAGTTGCCATTAAGAATCACTGTTCATCCATACTCGTCTGTTTGAACCAGTGATTAAAATACCACATCAAACCAAGATTCAATATTTCAGATAAACTGAACCACTTGATAGTTCAGCTCTTCTTCTGTGTACACAAATGATCTGCAAAATGATTATCTTTTTAATTCTTGAATCAATTCACTTTCCTAAGAATGGTGTTCACGTGACTTGACAGCCAGTCAGTGTTGTGGTTCTATGAGTCACGTGATCAGTTCCAGGAGTCAGAGGAGCTGCTATCGTCCGAGTCATCACTAGATCCATCTCCTGTTGTGTCATCTTCATTATCATCGACGGCAGTGGTGATTGCAAAAGGAAGCTGGAAGCTGAATATCACAAAAAATTCCTAGTTACTTGATGGAAAGTACAATTGGGCTGATTCGAATGCAGACAAATCTGAACACAATTCTTTCAAGTTAGGTTTTAACTCGTATGATTCCGAAATAAACATCCATCAAGTAAACACCGTAGAGCATCCTTCTTTTATATTTAAGATTAAATCTACAAACAGCCACATAACATGAACAACCATGCAACAGCATATCAGTTGTGTTCAACAATCATGTCACTGGGACAATATGACGAAATCCTTCAAAAGCAAGGAGACAGCTGACTCACCTTACAGACGAGGCTACCATTGACTTCTGTTGAGAACAACGAAAATGTATAACTTGCTCAACTTCTATCAACATTTCAGTATAACATACATGGGCATAATATATTTAAGTTCACAAAGCAACCAGGTGGATAATCAGACACAGTTTGATGCTACTCTGGTCTAAGGATTAATGAATGTAGCCGGGGAATTACAATTTATAGACCCAATGTTTCGACACTCCTGTCTATTGCCTTCATCAGGGGGGTGATCTAATTGTTTCAACACGAGGTCCTTTTATATGCTAGTACGCATCGTCTGATTGGTCAATTCTGTTTCCGAACGGATGCTTTATCAGTTATAGAGCCCGCATTTGCTATATTTATTTAAGCTCTTAAGCTTTCCGGCTCGGGATTCATAAGCTTTCCTCGTGTTCTCCAAAATCCCGCGTGGTTTTATCACGTTATAGATCTCGTACCTTTTTGAGTCCATCCGCATTCGGTTGTGGATTGGAGGCAGCCTTGATAAGAGCTTCAGAAGCCCTGTTTGGTTGTCCAATAGCAAGACCGATGAGACCAACCTTTTGTACGGCCTACGGCAAGTGAGACAATTAAAGCGTAAATATTTACTACAGCTGTGTTCCTTACAAGTTTTAAACGAAGTCAAAATTTTATTCCAAGCATTGCGTTGCTTTCTGCCAACAATGATAAATTAACGTAACTGATGATTTCTGAGTGGGTACGAAATTCCCTTCAAAGGCCTACAGATGATAAAGTAATTTGTCTGTTGTTTTTATTTATAAAGTAATTTCTAATTATTTTCATTCACCTGTGAGAAGCATCGCTTTAAACTTTCGGTTGTTGTAAAACCAACCACGAGGTCCTCAGCCATGCCCCAGTCCTAAACGGGAAAAATAAAATGTGAAATCGGTCAGAAAGTAGAGAACTTTGCTGAAACAACAACATTTAAGTTACATAACTACATAAAGATTAAGAATATAATGAGTGACCTGTGCGAGGTTTTCCACCATCAAAAAGAGTTCAGTAAGTCCTCGAAGTACTGGAGACACCAAAGTAGGAACTGATACAGAACCTGTTGGTAGAAGAGAAACATCATTCCATGACCAACACTTATTATAACATAACCAAAGTAAAGCGCGCGCTCTGATTGGTCAATTTAGCGTCCCCCATTTGCCCATGGGTGTGCGCTGCTGACGTGAGCAAATGCAAAGACTACTTTTCCGCGCGCGCTTGTTTTTTCTGGTCACGTAAGATTTGTTAAATAAAAGGGAACTCTTTAGCTACAATGTACCAAAGTTATGTTATAAAGCGACTCTTACGCTTCTTTCGTGCTTAGCAACCTCCCGCGTGCATCCATAACTCAATAGTGTACGCTGTGGTGTTTACCATTTGTTAATTGGCTTAAATGAACAAATACAAAAATACAACAGTTTGAACAACAACACCAGATGGATGCGTTACACGTCCAAAATAAAGATATCATTTGTACTAAAAAGTTATTCTGACGTATAAGCTATTACAAACAGTATATAAAAATTTGCCTTAAATAAATGGGACAAATATCCGATTAATCAAAAAATTGAAGTGTTGTGTCCACCGACCTCCTTCCTTCTCCAACATGCTGGTATAAAGAGACCACAGTGGCCTCAACAAACTCAGATCAGGCCGGTCATTTGTCTCCATTGGAATCGAACATGACCCATCTCTGTTCAAAACTTGTCTGCCAGGGAAAAAAATAGACCATCGCAGATACTGTACAATAATACTGATCAACTGTTAAAATTCTCAACTGGAAAGCAAGAAAAGTATACACCGAATCTAAATATGGCGAATGGCGCGGAGAGATTGGGCCTTGCGTCACGTAAACGAGGCTGGTCAGTCGACAGCTTTGCAAACGCAAATGTTTATATCCATTGAACTAGTTTTTATACGAAGCTTTTTATTGATTTATATCGAGATTGTACCTCGTTAAAACTATGCCTTCACACTGCTGCGTTGTTGGTTGCACTCAGAGAGGTTACAAGTCGGGAAAAGGCGAAAGAGTTTCGTTTTTCAACTTCCCAAAGGAGCGTTCAAGGGGAAATCAATGTATCAACTGTTCCGTTAAATCAGTTCAAGTCATTCTGTGTGGAAAAACCGATCTCTCCTACATATCTTACCCTGACACAACTAACAGTAGTCTCAGCAGTAAGCCAGTAGCCATGAGACGCTGCTGACCAGTCTGACAGCAGGCTACTGATACCAGCCAAACCCACAACTTCTTAAGAGGCAAGGACCTGGAATTAACCAAAATCAGCTGGTCAGCGACAGAGATTTAACCCACTGATTTCAAAATTAACAACATTCTAAAATTAAACTTAAAATTAAAATCAAAATTAGTTTGCTTTATTTGGAAATTTCTCTCCGATGTGGACGTTTCTGAGAAGTATCCCACTCTTTTTACCAAGTCAGATCTTATTTTGACCAGTTCAACGTCAGTTTCGAAACGAAGAGTAATCTCCATATTGATAAGGGGGAGGAGAGAGATGAAAGCACAAACGCGGCCCGCTGGTTGACTCAAACTTGGCTCATTAGGAGATACCTGGCAACTTTGTTATCCAGTGACAGCATTGCATTTAGCATTGTAAAGCCAGTCTTAAATCTAAAATGAAAAAGACAACTCGTAAGTTCAGAGATATGTATAACCTCAAGGTATTGGCGAAGGAAACGATTTTGTCAAGTCAATCAATGGCCGGATAATGCTATAGAACAGATACATTTCTTTTGTTTTGCAGTGCGTCAGTGTCGTTACCTGCCCAGTTGGCCGCCAGTAACTACAAATTTCCAGCCCCAGTCGTTGGTGCTGCTGTCTGAAGTGAATATGTAATACAAAGTGTCACCTGAAACAAAACATAGTTTTTAAAATGTATTTATTCCTCATGTTCAGGGCCAGATCATCTATGTCTGGTCTGTGATGCTTTACAGACCTGGTATTTCTAAATCGATCCATCGACTGCTGGGGCCAGAAAACACATGTTTGTTTTGTTCATAATCAGGTGAGGATGCAATCCGCAGTTCATCGCATCCATCCTCAGTGGAACATCTGAAAAGGCAAGAAAGATGCCAGGACAGGAATGACAAATTTCTTTGACAATTTGATGATTGCGCAATGTTAGATTTAGATTTGACGAAGCATTAACCACTGAAAAGTTAAAGAGAAACAAACTATGGTAACATACCTTGGATCAAACTTAACAAAGAGTGTAGCAGCCCCAGGAATGTGTACTTTGCCCTGTATATGGAATAAGACGGGGTAGTTGTTACTCACCTTTGCTTATAGGCGGGAGAAACGCGAAGATACAAAAGTGTCCGAGACGTTGAGTCAATTATGGGATTAGCAAAGAGCTTACACACCAGCAGACTATGTTAGGGTCTCCCCAAACTATGCAAAGTCTAGTAGAACGTGGAAAAAGCGCGTAAAATAACAAACATAAGGGGCAACAAAAACGTTCATCATTTCCTTACATCTGTATAATGTTGAACTAGGCTAAGTTTTATCTTAATTTAAGATGATGTCCATAAAAAGTTTCTTGGGGATACAAGAAGTTTTTCCTGTCAAGATAATATAAAAAAATATTTGTCAGTTTTTATGGTCCAATCCAAAACGTTGAGTGTGGAGTCACACCTCGTCCCTGGTATCATTAGGATACTTATGTTCGGACTCTCTGGTTTCAGTTGACAGCGTCACTTCACCCATGCAGTGAGCGGCAGCAAGAGACAACGGATGAACCAGTTTAGGATCTCCACACCGTACGACCGAACTCACCACCTGACAGAACAGATACAGAGTTGTTTAACAATTGGTGGGTAGGTTGAAGGGTGCGACATGCAGCAGGGTGGAAGGGAGTTCAACAGGGGTGCTTTGGAAGGTGGTTCTTCACAGGTACGGCTTGGACCAGTAAAGGATTTCCTGGAAGGGAGGGCGGGGGAATAGTGTGGAATGGAGTTTTAGGAGGAATGTACAATGCCCGCGGAAAAAAAAAAAGCATTCCAATGTCTGATTTTTAGTCAGGAAATTTAAGACTCGGAATTACCCTAACATTGCGTCGTTAATGAAAGAGAAAGTATTTCAAAATAAATTGTTCCATGAGGTTTGGGGATTATGACTTCGCATAAAATTCGCAAAGATTTCAAGTCACGATGAGACACAGAAGGCCTTCATTTCTTTTGGAAAAAAATGTGTATCGTAAGTAAGGAATTGCAATTGTTAAATTAGTGAATAAGCGGATCTCACACCTTTTCAAATAGTTCTTTACTCTCCAGTCTCTGCAATATGTCCAGCAAACCAATGAACTGGACTTCGTCGCTGTTGTCCATCAGCTCAGATGTGATCAGGTGACCCTGAGGCCACTGTCCCAACAAAATGGCGATCAAATGCCGCGAGTAGATCACTGACAAAGCAAGATTAACCTACATCAGGAATAAAAGCAGATGTCTGGATCACAATTCAAAGTATAACCAAATATATGTAAGTAGCCACACGTTTACGTTCATTACGGTTCGTTAAAAATGTTGTGATTAGATTTGAGATTGCGTAACCTTATTGTAGTCACATAATCTCTGAAAAGGGACTGGAAGCAATAAACTGGATGGACGCTTTTGCATCAAATATGTGAGATTGTGTGACGAATTAAACACTTTCAGGTTCTTCAAGTTTACATTTGTTATTATCACTGTTTACAAATTAAGAAGCCGTTAAGGCAAGCTGCAGTATCAGTAATAAAGCAAAATGGCAGGGGCACGCCCTTACTTTGGTAAGATACTCTGTACTTCCCAAGTTTTCTTCACTTTCGAGTTCCTTCTTTAGCAGCTCAGCTGATTTGGTGCGAGCTTGCTTCTCACGCGTCTAAAAGAATCAAAGATACAAAACAAAAATTTCTTTGCATTTAGTTTCTTTTATCGTGTGAAACACCTTCATCTCCTGACGCCATAATGCTTACCTCTTCAATTTCTGCATCACTAAGCGAAGGAATCAGCTTTTGAGCCGCTTCGCTTTGTTCAGCTTTGGCCTGAACATTCTTTGGTAATATCTCACTGGTCGTATAACGGACAACTCCAACGTCAACAACAGGGCCTGGTGCCAAACTGGCTTCAAGTTTCTTTTGGACGGCTTCCCTGATGAGAGAAGTAAAACTTCAGAAAGGAAAAGAAAACAATACATTTGCACAGCTACCTACAGACTGGTTTCGTGCTGAAAGATTTCAAACAAATCTGGCAATTTACATTTTTGCCAACCAAAGTACACACAGACAAATAAACAAACAAATAAACAAACAAACCAAGCAAGTAACTGCCTGAAACTTCGGTCCAAATGTGTAAAACGAGAAAAATGATTTAAAATTGCTTACCACTTCTTAGCTTGTTCTCTGACCTCGTCCGAGACTTGAAAACCTGCACCATCAAACCTGAAATATTTCAAAAACAACATGGCAATATTCTCAATCAGTCCTCCCGTCATGCCAAGCGTCACGAGACATTCCGATCGGGTAAGCAATTCTTTCCGAACCGTTACAAAACACTCCTCATCTTTCGAGCGGAGCCAATCTACTAACCAGCTTCACCAGATACGATAACCAGCTTAACGTGCATTTCTAGGCTTTCCTTAGCCAAGTTCTTAATCGCATGTAAATTCTGGGTGTGTATGTTTTGACATAAAAGGATAAGAAGAGCGAAAGAGAGGGAAATTTCACACCAAAAAGGGAAAATCAGATTGTTAGATATCTCATGCAATGAATATTAGCAGTTAGTATTTGAAGAGTGTTTTGTTTATTTACGTTACTGACCCCCTCTGCACTTCTTCCACCAGTCGACTTTGATCATGTGACACATTCTCATAGATGGCTCTAAGTACGGAGCAAGGAACATTCATCGCCTCGTAGATAGTCTAAAGAAGGTGGAGGAAAGTTCACATCGATAATTAAATACAAAAAATTATGAAGTATCATTAAAATAAGCGAGTCAAGACTTCTGTATCAGCCTTAGTACAATACAAACCTCAAAGCATGTCTTGGTGATATCATCCAGTCCTTCCAACGGGTCACCTCCGCCTTCTTCTTCTTCTTCTTTCTCTGAATTACTTGTCTCTGTTGTTTCTTTAGTTGTAGAAGTATCATTTATTGTTGGTTCAGCTTCCTGTGAAGTTTTCGATGTCGTTTTCCTTTCATCTTTTTCAGCCGGTTTAGATGCAGTTGGTGCAGTAAATTGCTCTGACTTGTATAATTTGAGAGACAATACCTGTTTTAATGACAACAAATGGCAATTGGATTAGAATTCCGTACCCAAACGGCTGGTTTCGTTCAACAGATCTTCACCATGAAAATGAATAATAATGATAACAAAATAGATAAATCGTAGAGATATATAATAACAATAATAATAATAATAATAATAATAACATAATAATTTACATTTACATAGCGCAGACCTATATGTGGATATATTCAGTCGCGCTTCACAATATCGTAAGGTAAAGTTATGTTAAAAGTAACCAAAAATATAAGAACTAAGGGAACAATTACCTAGTAAAAACTAGTTAAACCTATTTGAAAGCTAAATGAAAAAAAATGGGTTTTGACAGCAGTCTTGAAAGTGTCCAATGTCTTTATGTTGCGAATTGTGGAAGGTAATGCATTCCAGTGATCAAGTGCAGCTGACTGGAAGGCACGGTCGCTAAGGGTTGGATGGATCTTGGTGCTAGATAATTCGAGTAATAAAGACTCGTTCGACCTAGGAGAGTACATGGATTGCTTTTTGATGCTAATTAAATCAATCAAATAATTAGTAGCTAGACCATATAAGCACTTAAATGTCAAAAGTAAAATCTTAAACTTTATACGGTAACTAATCAGGAACCAATGTAGATGGAAAAGCAATGGCGTAACATGGCAGTATCTTGGTGATCCAGTGACCAACCGAGCAGTGGCATTCTGTATCCGTTGGAGTTTCATGATATGTGAATTTGGGAGGCCATATAGTAGACTGTTACAATAGTCTATTCTACTGGTCATGAAAACATGAACTATATGCGCACGCGCACAGCACTCAGCCCACTAGGGAGGTGGTTACACGTCCTCTGTTATCAGGTGGAAGTGGAATTCAGTTTTTGGGGGAGAAGAAAAACCTCCCCCAGTAAACAGCGTTAACTAACCAATGGGTAGCTCTAACACGCTACAGTTCTCCAGTAAGTGTTAAGCCGTGATCCAAACACCCTTAAGGTGAAGCAGGGTTAAAATAATCGGTTTTTACGTTTTAAACAATCGTTACACAACGACTTTCGTAAACGCTGTGTAAACTTCGTTCAAATAATTGGTCCATTGTGCTTTAAAGATGGAGAGAATCGTCTTAGTAATTTATAGTACAATGCACAGAAGAAATGGTCGTTGCGAACGGCTATACTCGCCTCCAAATCTCGCAAAATCCACTGACTGCTGAATGTCGTTCCCTGACAGGCGATGTTCACAAGCAAAGGAACAATACCACTAGACACCATCTCTGAATTCAGGCTTAAACTTGAATTTGCCTGGAAAATTATGTAACAGTTTTTACACTTAAACGGTAACACTGGTGTTTTCGATGCTTTCACAAGCGGGTCCTAATCAAGCTATAAATGGTGCTTCTTTAAATTAAAATAATAAACACTTCACAAACTAAGGTTGTTTGTAGCAGAGACACTTCTTTTTCTCTGGCTAATGCGCCTCACATTACTCGAGGGCTTGGGTGAGAACGTTCCTTCACATCCATTTAGCTCAAATTAAAAATTTGTTAAATATCTGAATACCTTAATGTTACCAAGCAGACCCTTCAGTCCGAGAAATAAAACCCACATTCTCTCCACTGGAACGGTTTTTTCTGTTTAAAACAAACAAACTCTTTTGAATGGAAGGTTCCTTCGTTAAAATTGGCTTCAACAAATGCAGCGCTAACCACAGCACTCAACCTAAATAGCACTTACATCTGAGGGTTTACGGACTTACTATCTCTAAGAAGATGAAAAATTTTTACGACAATGTCCAGAAGAACAGGAAATCTTGAAGTCTTGAAAGTTTCACTCAGAGAAGAAGATTCCTCTAGAAGGTGCTCCTTGACCTGTTAATGAACACAATTTTATGTGTTAAATAGAAGTGTTTGGTACGAGAACAAGTAAGATAAGTTTCTTACCGTTTTTCTCTTCCGTGATTTGACATCAATGATTGTAACACTTCCTTTATCAAGGTAATATTTAAATACAACAGCTCTCCGCTTCTCTCCACTGGGATCCTTCATTTCAACCACTGACCCCATACGAACAAACTGAAATAACAATAAAAAATAATAATAATGATAAAATAAGGAATACGCTGAAGAGGCCAGGCGATCCCGTATCGCGCTTCACCTCTGACAGTCACTTCTCATCTGTTCTTGATATAAGTGTTTTACTTATTGTACCAACCTTATTGCCCTTTAGGTAAGGTTTACTTACATCAGGAAATCTTGCGAAGACAAGCAGGCCAAACAATGCGCTTAAGTCTACATTCTGCAAAGAATTAAGTAGGATAACTTGAAAATCAGCAGATTCTAAAAATGCCACAATACTTGAGGGTCGAAAACTTTGGAATCTTTTTACCTCAGCTTGTTGAGCCAAACGCTCCAGACACATTCCGACATAGTCCGCTATACTTGGCTGCCACTGAGATGAACTAGCCAATTGTTGTAAGGTGGATGCCATACATGAGGACGCATTAAGATCAGATCTGCAACAAACCAACCGAACAAATAAAGGGATCAATTTGATTTTCTTCGCTTCTTTCGTTATATCCAAAGGTCAAAACAATTACAAAGCGAGTTCGCCAAAGATTGAACATTTTTCATTTCGAAGCTCTGAGGTAAGCGTAGAACAAAACCAATCAGAATTTTAATTAATTCTCTTGTTTAGCCTTGAAAGAAAATAGCAGTTAAAGAGAACGTTCCTATATATTTATGACTTTGTGATTGCGGTTTTTATTTTGGTACCTCAAAATGGTCATGAATACCAACCTCGCTAAGTACTCTGCTCCAAGCTGAAAGAGGAACTCAACACTGGTGTTTCCTGATGATCTCTCTTCACTGCTGATCTCACTTTCCGTCTTGACAGGTAAAGTGTAAAAGAGCGACACACCACGATCAGACACCTGAATCATCACCACAGTAAGAAATAATTGAGTCAGTAATGGAGATTGTCGAATTATGGATATCACAGAGCTCAGAATCACTAAGATAAAACACATTGCCAAAGTCACACCAGTAAAAAATACAATTAGACAGAAGGGTAGATGCTGTTGTAACCTTGAAGATTTGAACAGCATCTACTTTTCAGTTGGATTGTAGCCAAAAAGAAAAAAAATTGCCAAGCTTTGTTTCCGTTTTGTGTTAAACTTCTTCGGGAAGGTATCTAAAATAATTTACTTACAACGAAAAGAATGCTTGTTTGGTGGTGATGCACACTGCAATCATGGCAACACGGAAACGAAGCCTCAAAACAAACAAAATGAAACAACACTCACCATAGGGCTGGTGCACTGCAGAAACTTGCCGAGAATTCCAAGAGCAAGAGCTTTAGTTTTGTCGTCACATTGTGCGTCCCTGCACAAAAAAGTAACACAACTTTAGCATAACTTTCTCAATCTCCTCTTAAAAAAGAATGAAAAATGGTTCATACCTGATAATCTTAAACAAAGTTGGAAGAAATTTGTCCGATATAAACCCTTCAACTCCACAGCAATAGGATGTCCAGCGATTGATCTATAGTGAGGAAAAATAGACAGCAGGAATAACGATACACTGTTAAACTAGAAGAAGGTAACTGATTATTAAACGCTCATGCAAATATAACAATTAAGAAGCATTCCTTAATTAACGAGTTAAATAAAATCCGACTGTTAGCAGCTAGTTCCCTCCTCTGAGAATACAACCCAATAAAGATAACATCATGTATGCACCTTTGAATCCTGCGGAAGAACAGCTCCAAGAAGTCCTAAAAGTCTTTCATGCGTTTTGCTGGCAAACAGTGTTTCGATGTCTTCAGGACCTTGTGTTTTTCCATCTTGCTGTGAAGCAGATCCTTCCGCTTTATTCTCAGATGAGGGCTCTTCGTTTTTCACTACGGCTTCATTTGTCCCATCGCCTTCCGCTGTGTTTGCGTCCACCTCAGAAATTCCTTCTGTTAGAACCTTTCCTTCCACTCCAGCAGCCGTATCCTTATCATCTTTGGCTTCAGTTTCTTTGGCTTCAGTTTCGTGAGGTTCATCTCCTGATGATTGACGGGCCTCCTTATCTATCGTCTTAACAACGGCATCAGCAGATACAGCAGTAGCTACGGCGGCAGCTACAGCAGTCGTATCTATGGTCGCCGCTCCTTCAACGTCATGTGTACTCGCTCCTTCTGGAATTGACTCATGAGCTGCCCCAACAGTAACAACTTCTTTACCAGAGGATGCCCCACATTCCGTGCCATCCTCGCCTACAAGATCAAAACAAAGTAAATGTCACACTACAAGAGAAGAGCAGTGGTGGACACAGAGCTACAACAAAACAGACTGGTGTAACAAGAATTTTCCTACAGTTTAGCTGGAGTGAAGTGACTTAAAACGAATTGCCGTGAAATACGTTCCTTTTGTTTTTTGTCTTGCGAGTGTTTGAACAGAAGATCAAATGAACCAAGGTGAGATTTGTTCGAACGTGACAAGGAGAGGTTTGCTGGAGAGGCCACATTACCAAGGGTTGTTGGATATGTTTGATAAATCATTCACATACCGGTTTGCGCTTTAAAACAAGCGTGGCCTAGGCACTTAGTCACCAAAGACAGACAGTCCATGTGGAGATGGCCAGCGGTACGGAGATAATCTAAACTCACAACTTACAAAATAAAACCAAATCAACAACAAGTCAACAAAACAGAAATATTTCTTTCCCCTGTTTACCTCCTTCATAAAACTTAAAAAAATGGCATCTTTAACTACAAAATTCATGATCAAGAATAGCCATGGTGGATCACGGGACGGAAAGAAAGGAACTGTACATGTTGCATCATATACTTCTTGCAAACAGACGTTCAGACGGGATACCTTCTCACAAAACCCAACTCCATCTTATTATTGGACGTTGTACGTGTGACACGAGCCTCGCAAACATGCGGTGGAAGTAAGGTCAAATACTAGCGAGTGGCAAACTCCGAAAAAGAAAGGACAACTTATTACAGAATGATGTACAGAGAAATATTTACCAGATTTGTTTGGCTCATTAATAAAATTTGCCAAAGTAAGAGCCAAGGAAGTAAACAGTAGCCAAGCGTGATGATGAGTGTACAACTGTACACGGCTCGCTGGGTCGTTTGTACTCGTGTCTGGAAGTGAACCTTGAAAAAGTTAAATCATTCTACATTACTCACAAAAATTAAACACATTCCCACCAGATTGTTTGCATTGAAAGTTTTCAAACGTGAAAACGTCTGCCTCACCTGTCTTAAGTGGAAATTTGGTCATTTTGTGGGTCGCAGAGTGTCTGGGAGAAAACATAGTGAGCATTTTGGTCAGCGGACATGATTATCAGCTCTACTTTGGTAGAACACACAATAAGTTGCAAAGTAACGAATGAGTTTACCTTGTTGGGAACTTGCCAAATGAATGACAACCAAAACATAAATCAAAGTCTGAGCATTCATTGCAGTGGAACCGTGTTCCAACGATAAAACTCTGACACTCGTCACACTTGTATCTGAATAATTAAAGATTACCACAATTTCAGCCTGCAGGCTTGTCATTACTGCATTGTTAAACTTAAAGTGCAATGGCAATTTTTAGTAGAAAATACTGTCTTAGCTGAGCCCTCTCGCGTAAAAAGTCAGCCCAACTCCTCATTGGTTCGTTACTAAATAGCTGTCACGAACGACGTGCAAAAAAACAAACAAACAAACAAAACAAAACACAACAATAAACATACCGAATTAACACTCAAATAACACTGAGAATCATTTCGCCTTAGATCGATATTTATTCGAAGCATTATGAATTGGGAAGCGTATGCCAAGAGGCTGCACGAAATGTCGAAGGAATAGATGCATGAAGTATAACTTTGCAATATAGATTTAGCAAAATACTTCCTCTATTTGTAAATGGCTTTCTTGTGCCGATAATACGTTCATGTAATGATCACCAACCTCATATCAATAACATCATGAGAGTCTGTGTGACCTTCGGGCTTCACCCCACCTGGGTAATACAACATAAAGATTAACTTAAAGGAAGAATTACAGAATTACTTTGTTGACAAGAATCCGACTTCCCTCGCAACAGAAACTAAATAATAAAGGCTGATAGGTATGATGCACGATCCTCGCAGTAGATAGCGCTATTTATGTAATAGCGAAAATCCGACCTAAAAAATATCAGGCCTGTACGGGACTCGAACCACTGACCTCTGCGATACTAGTGCAGCGCTCTACCAATTGAGCTAACAAGCCAACTGGGAGCAGGCCGTTAAGTTGGTTCGTAATAAACCCGTGAAAGTGATAAATGAGATAGAATAAATATATGAAGTTCATATATTTTGAACTGCGGTATTAGATACGTATGATGCACGATCCTCGCAGTAGATAGCGCTATTTATGTAATAGCGAAAATCAGACCCGAAAAAAATCAGGCCTGTACGGGACTCGAACCACTGACCTCTGCGATACTAGTGCAGCGCTCTACCAATTGAGCTAACAAGCCAACTGGGAGCAGGCCGTTAAGTTGGTTCGTAAGAAACTGTTTGGGGCTGCGTCGGTGGGGGTAACGAAATAATTTGGATATATCAACAAAGCTGAAATGGTAAATTGGCCACCGTAACGATTACAAAAGCTGACGTTTCGAGCATTGGCCCTTCGCCATTCGCTCCGACGAAGGGCTAACGCTCGAAACGTCAGCTTTTGTAATCGTTACGGTGGAAAACCAAATAAGTTACTCTAGCTTCAGAAGGCACAAGTTCACCGCTTGAAGAGTATCTTATACCTGCGTGTTACAAAGCAAAAGTTATTACATGAAGTCCAATATTCACTTACTAAGGTAACACGTATTACACAAGTCAACATCCATGCAGTTAAGACAGCGGTATCTCCTGCCCGATAGGGTGATGTCACAGCCATCACAGGTTATTGACACATCAAGAATATCCGAAAACCGTGCCACAAATAGATGCATTCTCTGAGAAAAAAAAAAAAATAAAGGGAATTTTACGGTTACTACTAATGAACACTCTGCGGGTCTGGACACTTTCTTATGGACATTTAAGAAAACTAACTACTTTGCAAAAAAAAGAGGAAAAACCAACCACCCAAGAAAGCTAGAAATTAAGAAACTGAAAACGAAACAAGCACAGAAAATGACGTCACAGTGGCAAAATAAATGTAGTTATACGGGGATTTTGTTTGGTGCTTTTCACAGTACACTAACCCGTCGTTCCTGGTCTGTCTGTGCTTCATTCTGAAGACGAGAAAACCAAGACATGTCTCGTTTAGCCTCTAGCAGCCAGCCATTTCCTTCTTCATAATGATCCAGTTCTTGCTGTTCATTCCTATCCTTCACATCCTGTTTGGGTTCCAATACGGTCGCTAAACAATGATTTTAGAACACATGTTACACGCACAACACGATGAAAAACAAAGAAAAAACCGGTACCATAATTTTCTACAACAGTTAATCAATTAAAAACGAAGTCGCACTATGTTTAGCAATGTGGAGCTTCGAAAATAAAATAAACAAATAAATAAATAAATAAATGAGAAAGTTTGTCAACGTTCGATTGGCCTTCGCAAAAAGTTCAGATCCATCGTCGAAAACCTGTGTAAGATTATATAATATCGTCTGCATACAATCAGAGTTTACCATTCAAATATATATTACGTTTCTCAAGAAATACTTCAGCCCTCGTTAAAAGCGTTGATCAGCTTCTATTTAAACGAGTCACAAAGTTAATGGCAGAATCTTGAACATGTACAAAGTGATCGCAACTCGCCTTTTGCGGTGTCCAGAAGGAACTCAGGAAGGTGAACATCGAGAATAAAAGTGTAATCGTAACCCTGGCAAGCAAACACAAAAAAGAACAACATAAGAACTTCAAGAAACACTAGTAAGATCGCAGACATATAAAAATAAACTATCACAAACCTTCCAGTCAGTATCAAGAAGATGGAGAACAAAAGCTCGGAGACATTCAAACGCAGCAGAACTCGGTCTGAAATGAGACACAACACAAAAAAAGAACATTTTATCACGAAAATCAGTTTCTTTGAGCGTTTTTTACATCGCAGCTCTTTACGAAAGAGAAAAGGAAAAAAAAATAATGAAAGGCAAACGGTTCACACCCGGTGTAACTTAAATCAATGAAGAGACAGATTTAAAAGACTACCGTCAGGGAAGCCCATTTGCTGTTCCCTCGGCTCCTTTTACAGTCTATCTTGACTCGGTTATAGCGCCTTTAAATTCCTTTGTAAGTTTGGCGATCATACCTGCGAATTGAAGCCTGTGAATGATAAGACTTAACTCCCTCCAGACATCTTCTAACCAGTGCATAGTACGCTCGGCGTACTTTATTTTCTAGATGTAACCCACAGCCATCAAGATTATCCGCATAGTGTCTACAAAAAAAATAACAAAAGACTTTACTACAATTTGCTTGCTTTGAGCGTTAGGTATCGAGTGTTAATGAGAACATAAAAGAGTGCGATGTCACTTTGTAATGTAGCTAAAGAGGTCGTGTGAGGTCGTGTTTTTACAGCGTATAGCCTATTTTCGTCAAGGTCTAAATCGAAAAGGTGAGTGTTACCTCGGAAAGAACTTTTGAGAAGCAAGGAACTGCTGCAAGAAGAGTACGGCCGGGGCCTGCATGGGATTAAAAAAATACAATTCAGGTAGCTCGAAAATAAAGAGTTTTGTTTTAAAATAATGCAGCTACTATAAAGTGAAAATCAGCTGAAATGAATTTTAACATCTTTGTTTAAAGCCATGTAGAGTGTCCACTACTATATGTGACAAGTTCAAACCAGGCCGTGCCAAGGTACACATCTGATAACTATGTATATAAATTATTTCAGTCAATCGTTTTGGTCTATACATAAATTTTGAAGCCTTCACAGATGACCTGAGATTCACGATCAGCCTTTCCGTCGGTTGAAAAAAAAAAAAACCTCAGGCTTCATGGCTAAGGGGTGTTCCAGGAAAACAGACATGGGATAGGCTGACAAAAGCAGTGTTTCTTTCTTTTTTCACCTGGACAAGGTCTGTTTCCGAAGAAATACGAAGAAAATCGGCAGCGAAGAGGTAAATGTCGGCCACTTTGTTTGCATGTTTCACCCTCTGCTCCAGTAAGGCTTGGATTCTTCAACAGAAAAGAAATAATAAGGTGACAATAAATCGAAAAAAAACCAGCGCAGCTCTACGTGTTAGCGCTCAGGTAGCAACCAGAGATGAACACAACAAAACCTGTTTGAAAGTTCTGTAAAGTCTTGGGAAATATAAATAAATGTACAGCATCAGCTGACCCAAATGCCATCAACATACCTCTCATGAGAACAGGAATCATTTGTAACAAAGTCGAGGATAAGTTTGAACGCTGGATGCTTGTCGATCGTCTTTATCTCTTCAATGGACAGTGTTCTCTGTCGGAAACAAAAATACTTCTGGTTCACGCTTTGTGGCGCCACGGAAAGGTTCCATGGCGTAAATAACCTTAGTTAACGCAAAGAAAACGGAATCTTAACATATATGGTAAGCTGATTCAATTATTTAACAGACTGTTCAGATTTCTCACCTGTCGAGGTCCTGACAGTATGCTCCCACTGTGCTCGCTAGATGCTCTCTGCCATGACGATTTTCTGTTGAGCCACTTGGATCGTCGGTTTTCTCTTCCCTGCGGAAGTGTCATAAAACCCTCGCATGATGAAAACCAAGATCTCCCAAAACAAAAGACCGAAAATTGTGAAGTTGTAACAGAATGTAAAGAATTTTGCCTGTTAAACAGTTTCGAGAAAAGTTGATTGTTCCTTCTCACGAAAGAGTGGCCAAAACTTGCCAGGTGGTAAACTGCACTGTATGAACGAGTTTATTAAATGATTTCAACGCATCAGAGATTGAGTAAATGGTTTGAACCCGGGGGCAACATATGAAAGTGTAGTGCGATTGTCCGGGTGATTGTAGTTCTGAGAAGGACTGTTGTCGGTGGTGAGTGGAGTCCTTCTCAGGACCACATTCACCCGGACGATCGCACTACACTTTCGCATCAGAGATTACCCGTTAAAACGTTTATTTGCAGGAACTAAGAATTGTATGGCGATCAGTTCTTGTACCTCGCAGGTTTTGTCAGTGATTCTCTGTAGCCCTGCAAACTTGAGAAGAAACTGCGCCTTTTCTTTGCATGCAATCACTGAAACAATACAAGAAACATCAATAAATACAGAGAAGCTTGTCATTATGTACAGGAGGTGATATTCACTAAACATAAACATAGAGTTGAAAATGATTCACAGCAATGTAGACACCCTGACATACCCTGTGAGTCAGGATTGATTTTTTGAGGGGACTTGCTGTCCTGACTAGATTCCTCTTCTGCCTGTAGAATCAAACGCTGGCGACGATCCACCTTACAACAAAATAGGACGACAGTGGGGGATTAAGAACTGTAACAGAGGTGAACAGCATACAGCAGTATCCTTTAAGACAAAATATTGCATTAAAAAAAACCAACATAGACTTACCAAGCCTCGCCTAAGAGACTCAGCAGTTACATAAGCTTCTTGAACGCCCTCTGGGACAGATTCTGGAGGGGTGTTGTTGGCTGAAAATTTAAAATATTCCAAATAGGTAACTGCGCGAAGAGTTTGTGTGCACTGTGGTTTGAAAACAAAAAACCGCTTTGAAGATAGCTTTAAAACTGAAACATGTAGTGTTAACTCTATGTTTAAAAGGGCTGGATTGTAAATAACTTACCATTCATTTCTATACTTACCAAACAGAACTATCTGGTCCCTTAACTCCTGCGAGTGCCAAATAAGGGCAGCAAAAGCAGATTTGACGGCCTGGTCCACAAGGGGACCTCCGATAAATGGTCCAGGAGCCTTCTCACGGCACCTAAACGAGATGTTCGACGTGGATGAAAGTGACAAAAATAAGGTGATACCAAAGAGCAAATTGACCTTTACTAGCTAGACGGCATACTTACCGGATTGAAACGTCCAATTTATCAAATTGTCGAGACATTTAAACACAAACCAACCTATTTATTAGTTCTTCAATAGCTCCATTATCCCCACTGTCAAATCCTTGCAGAAAAGAGTTGACGCAATTCTCTACTGAAGAAGCTGTTGTTGCCTGTGAAATAAACACACGAAAGCAGCAACGTCGTGTACAGTTACCTGAAATGACTATTGAAGATTCAGTGAGCAACATATAGACACAAAATGACTCACATGATGACCAGAGAGAGATCTCTGCAGCTTGCCTGTCAGATATCCACCACGGAAAAGTGTTGTCCAAATTTCGCTTTGTAGCAACTTGGTTTCTTCTTCGTCGTCAACACCCGATAGAGTTGGGGAAGCTAAATAAGACAAGTTTCACCGTCAAATGACCATAGCGTAGACAGTTAGGAATGGAAATATTTCCTCCAGTAACAGGATGATAGTTTATTGAAACGGCATACTCATTCTAACGTACTCTTTAGTATTATCCACCTGATACACAGACCACACTTAACAGCTTTCTAACTGAAATTTTTACCGGTTGTAATAATTTGATGAGATAAGAGTTTTTAGGAATGTAATAAACATATCATAGATTTATCTGTGTCTACCTTTCCTACTGTCCAAGGCCGCACTGCACAGCTGACCAAACAGACGAGCCATTCCAAGCTGCAGGTCGAAAATCCACGATAGAGCCACATCTGGTGAACCTTTTGCAGTTACCTGGCGAAATTCAACACGTTGCTTTTGATTACTATGAGATGGTGGGAATGAGGGGCTTTTGATTACTATGAGAAGCAGGAAGGGGGGCTTTTGATTACTATGAGATGGGGGAAGGGGGGCTTTTGATTACTGTGAGATGGGGGGCTTTTGATTACTATGAGATGGGGGAAGGGGGGCTTTTGATTACTGTGAGATGGGGGGCTTTTGATTACTATGAGATGGGGAAGGGGGGGCCTTTTGATTACTATGAGATGGGGGAAGGGGGGCTTTTGATTGCTATGAGATGAGGGGAAGGGGGGTTTTTGATCACTATGAGATGGGGGAAGGGGGGCTTTTGGTTACTATGAGATGGGGGAAGGGGGGGCTTTTTATTACTATGAGATGGGGGAAGGGGGGGTGAGGATTGAATTTGTTATGATTTTAATTACCGTGAATTTGTAGCCCCATTCGTTGTTACTGCCATCTGAATGAAAATTAAAAAGCAAGCGGTTTCCGGCTTTGAATGTATAGCTCTGCAAGAACGAAAAAACACAATATTTGAATTATAAGTAGACCGGAGATGAACAATTAAAACATCAGAAAATGGAAAAAATACTTAGATCTGAAGCAGAAAAGAACGGAAAGAAATGGAAAATGCGCAAACTAAGACTGATAAGGAAAGAAAGAACTACAAAAGAGATCTTCAGATACAAGTAAATATATGAAACTCATATATTTTGAACTGCGGTATTAGATACATATGGTGAACGATCCTCGCAGTAGATAGCGCTATTTAAGCAATAGCGAAAATCAGACCTGAAAAAAATCAGGCCTGTACGGGATTCGAACCACTGACCTCTGCGATACTAGTGCAGCGCTCTACCAATTGAGCTAACAAGCCAACTGGAAGCAGGCCGTTAAGTTGATTCGTAATAAACCCGTGAAAGTGATAAATCAGATACAAGTAAATATATGAAACTCATATATTTTGAACTGCGGTATTAGATATATATGGTGAGCGCTTAAATAGCGCTATCCACTGCGAGGATCGTTCACCATATGTATCTAATACCGCAGTTCAAAATATATGAGTTTCATATATTTACTTGTATCTGATTTATCACTTTCACGGGTTTATTACGAATCAACTTAACGGCCTGCTCCCAGTTGGCTTGTTAGCTCAATTGGTAGAGCGCTGCACTAGTATCGCAGAGGTCAGTGGTTCGAATCCCGTACAGGCCTGATTTTTTTCAGGTCTGATTTTCGCTATTGCTTAAATAGCGCTATCTACTGCGAGGATCGTTCACCATATGTAGAGATCTTGCCACTCACTTTTGGCCACTTCTCGGTGTCAACCTTCTGATCAAAGCGTTTCTTGTTTCCATTTGAATCTGTAAATTCCAAGTAGTCGTATCTGAAAGAGAGTGGAGTGAAACTCATAACCCAGTATAGTGAAAAACTTCAATCTAAAGGTTTATAATGCAACTACAACACTATTTTCTTGCACAAAATTCAAACCAATGCGCTAAAAAAATCCAACCTTCTTTCAGTTTCACAGCGCGGATCAAAGTCAACTGTAAATTCTGAGCAGCCAGGACAGTTAAAGACCTGAAACAAGTAAGGAAAAAGTACTACTGAGGTCAGGCGGCAAAGAAAAACAAGAGGAAAGAACTTTAGATAAGTGTTATTAATAATAAAGTTTACCATTTTAACATCCTGGTTATTTTCATAATTGTGTGCAGATTCCACCTCCCATGTTCTGAGTACTGTCTGACCCACTGTCTTGTTCCATTCTTCAGAATCAATCTGAGATCAACAAATTCGAATAATCAAGATCACTGACCAAACATAAAGTATCGGAAATCTGAATCGAGTCTTTCAAAATTACGAGAGTGTTTGACTTACGAATTGTTTGGCGCTTCTCTCAGTTTGTGTTGAAAACCTATTTCTTTTTTTTTTTTCTGTTTTAATTGATGTGGTTTCAATGATAAGGCTGTTTTTATCTCCGTGAAGTAAGGTTTGAAGCAAACAATTTACAACTTAAACAAAATAATCACAGTCCATAACCAGTCTATAGCCTATGTTATGGCGTTTTAACCTGTATGATGTTTCAAAGATCCTTACCTTGAAGAACAGTTGTGGATACTTGTTTGAACATTTCTTCAACTCCAGAGAAACTGGCTGTAGATGTTTTAGTACTGGCATACATATGGCATCCACGTTTGTAAACAAATTAAGAAAAAGAACCTACAGCAAAATATAATAATAATTAAATTACTGAAGTCAAATGTTATCTGATGTAATATGACAACGAAACAATCCATTCCTAAATTACAGAAGCTTTATGCCAAGACTACAGTGACAGTAGGAGATCCGTGTAAAACTCACCAGCTGTCTCATGGCTGCAGAGACATACGAATGTTCAAGTCTGTCTATTACAACCAGTTGGTCTGATGCGCCATTCACAGCCTGTAGTGACATGAACACCTTGTTGGCCAGGATACCAACATCTAGTACAACAAAACACAAAATGTAATGCAAGATTAGAATTTCACAAACACATCAAATCCTGAATATCTTACTAAATTCGGAGCCATTTTATCAAAGTGTGCACAACATGCGCCCGATTAATCTTGGTATGTAAAACTTACACTCTATTATAAGCTTAGTGGCGACATTCTGACCAAAGGAACTCCCACATTTAATTTGTGTACTGCACCATGTTAACAGACTTCTTTGCATTGCACACAACAGCTGAACAAGGTTGGATGTAGAGTCACTTTGGTTTCCATCATCTGCTGCTGTTACGTAGTTCAGGCACTGGATACAAAATACGAGAGAAGTTGCAAGTAAATGGAACAAGACGAAAGAAATACAAATTAAACTACATAGATAAGATCTGAACACACCTCTTGATAAGCCACAGACAACAGCGTTGTCATGACGGCAAGAACTTGTCCATAGTCAAACCCTTTCTAGATATGACAGAAGAAAATGTATGTTAACATTTAAACCACCTACATGTATAGCAGGACAACTAAATATTAGCAAACTGGTGCTGCTTCTACCCAAAACTAATTTCAGTCCAATCTAAGATATTCCTTCTGGGTAGACGGGTAATTTAGTATAATAATGCAGAAGTTCTTTCACATTTAGATACAAACTAGTTTATCAGTGCTGGTAATGACTGCTTCTCCTTGTATTTACAAATCACGTTATCACCTATGATCGCGTTTTTCTTTTGAGTTCAACCTTAGCGTAAAAGATTGAAATCAGTCAGGGGCTTTTTTCAGTTAAAAGAGTTTCTCGTAACTTCTTAACTTTAAGATTTGCTATCAATCGCTGTTACTGATTAATTCTTCTCTATGTAACCATAACTCAAAACTAATCCAGCTCGTTAGACACTGACAATAATACGACTGAGAATTATTTGACCTCTGACACAATGTCAGGAAGTCCAAGAAGGCCACTGGCATCTTTATTACTGAAGAATCTACAGAGTGACTCAAATGTGAGTCCCAGAGATGCCGCCTTTTTTTCCTCCATCACTTGATCCACCATGGACAACAGGTGACTCCGCCTTGTTTTCGAGTCTGGGAAGAAAATCTCTGCTCCTGTTTTCAAGAACAGATAGAGTGATATTTTTATCAACATGATTTCAAACTGAGAGAAGTTCTACGAAGAAATTAAGCTTAAGTCCGTTTAAAAAACCTGTTTAGAAATAGAAAGAGTGACAGTTGTGGTATCTAGTTGTTCTGGGGAGTTAGCAATAGAGTTACCTTCTAAAATAATCAGTTTTGAAATCTGATGAATCTTTTCATCGTAGTACCCCTCGCTGTCGTCCACAACGTCACATAAGTGCGCAAATACTTTGGAAGACAGTTCTTGTTGCTGAGAAAATGAAAAGAATATCCATTGTAACCACATTTACATGCGAGAGAATGGAATTGTAATGCAGTTCATCACCTTTTCAAATGCTGCCTTATCAGAAGAGTCAGCTGCCAGTTCTCTGAGGGTGGACTTTAAGCAAGGGAGGCTTTGGTAAAACAAACGAAGAAGCAGCAGGCAAGATACTATAATCTTCTTGTGCTTTGCACCCCTGTGAAACGACACAATGTGTAATGTTATTAATACAGTCCAATCTGCAGCTGTTCCAAAGCATATTGTTAGCAGTGTACTCTACCTGCTTGTTACAAGTGTGTAAACATCCCAGACCAGTTCAAGACTCATGCTACTCATCTCTAGTTGACCCTCCTGAAACATTACAGACAAAACAAAATCATGGGTCTAAGCCTGTTAGAAGCTGAATTTAATCGGTAACTATTTTATCACCAACTATAGTTCTACATATCACTGCAACGACCTACAGATATTTGTATCACTGCTCACACTATCAAATAATATGAGCAGTGTTTCACTGTACAGCCACAGTTGTATCATTCTGCATACCTTCTCTTTAAACAGTGGAGGATTTTTGGGTCGTGATTTGAGATGAATCTGTAGAATACAAGATACAAAAGAAATTACACCACATTCAATTTAATTCAATTGTTAATAGTGACTCTTGCATACTTGTCTAGTAGCTGTTAAGAAACACAAGAATCAATTCAACAAATAATGAGGTTTTTAATCTACTGTTGTCTACCTGGTCCTTTGCCATTTCATCAAGAAATAACAAGATTCTAATGAACAAAGTTGAACCTTCCACTGTGTTGTTTGAAGGTAAAGGGGCAACTTCATTCTGGAGAAAAATATCAAAAAGAATTTCTCTTAAGTAGGAAAATAAAACAGAAAAATTTAATTCAATTATGGTACTCTCACTAGTGAAGTTATTCACTAGCTGGAAGAGCTGTTAGTCTCACCAAAACTTCATTACCAAACCATAACAATGAAGTCAAAAAGGATGTTTGTATTACCAAATTCAGCTCATCATTCAGTGGACAGTCAGGTTTGACTTCATAACCAAAGAAGTTGACTCCCAACACTCCAATCCTTTCAGCACTATCCTTCCTTGCTCCTAAAAACTTGATGACAACATACTGCAACAAACAACAATAACAAATTTAAAATAAATTAATGCCTAAGCCTTCAAAAATAGTTCTGGTCACCATTTATTGCAATTCATTAAAAGGAAATTTATATGTTAAACTGTTTCAGTCTTTATCCTGAGACAGTATTTAACGCATCCAGAGAGAAGATCAAAAGCTTACGATCAAACAACAATACCTTCCCAGTCACAATCCTATCTACATGAACTTCCACCTCATCCCTGAGAAGTAAAAGAAAATAAATTATAGTATCTACAGTTTTCCTCATTAACTCAATGATCTAACAGGAATTATTAAAAACTGGATCATTGGATAATGCAGTTCAAGACTTCATTGGCTTAGCCATTATGGTATATAAGCCAATATACCATAAACTACGATATGGTAAGCATATGCATAAGCTTAAAATTGAAAGGGAGCTAAAGATTTAATAAAATTTAATAATTTAATGTAGTGTTTTTAATAAAACAATTATTCCTCTTGCATTTGTTGGATATGAGATGATTATAGCCAACTCGGCGGTACGCGCCTCGTTGGCTATCTATCATCTCATATCCAACGTGCGCTCGTGGAATAATTGTTAAATATGTCATGCATACTTATTTTGATGAAATGTTTTCCCAAAGAACACACAAAGAAGTCTTTAAGGAAGACAAAAATTTTTTTTTGTGCCACATGAGACTACGCACTTTTGAAATGAAAGATAAATAGACACTTAAAGCAAACTTTCTGCCAGCCTGTAAAATAAGTGATTTTTAGCTCATTCATGTGTTTGTATAATGAATGAAGTATTGTGAGGGGCCAAAATGTGGACAGAAGTTGTGGAAATTTTTTGTAGACTTTTTTTTTGTCGACCATATAGGGAAGTGAACCAGGCCAGAAATGATTTGTGATGTTCCTCATCACCCCTCCCTGCTTAGCCTTAATAGCAAAGTCCAGATAAACCTTGACGTGGTTAGAAACAAGTGCAAAGAATACAATAATCTTTGTATGGTGTAATAAATAAATTGACTTCAAGTAATAATTTGGCAACTTCGTAAAATCCCAAATGGATTGAGAAGCCGAAATGTTCGCAACTAGGGGGACCTCTATCAGTTTTTTTGCACACGCCACCACGTTCATGCTGAGCTTATTTGAGTCTGTGTTGGTAAGTATACTAAGTAAATCAGTGCTTTATAATTGTGCTTTTCCTTTGGAGCTCTTCATCAAATAACACACACATCAATAATAGTGGCCAAGAAAGTCACACAAGGGTTAGAGTTAGGATTTGGCTATTTATGTTTTTATCTCATTTTGAAATCAAGTTATCTTGTGTTAACTTGAATTTTTTTCCGTTGATGCGCCATTTTTTAAAAAGCGGGGGGGGGGGGGGGGGTCCTGGGATGAGTGGGAAGGGCATGCAAAAACATTTGGGCTTCAAAGCACAGGGAGGTCAGCCGAAAAATAGGCTCTGAATGGGAGGTCACCCTCTAATAATCACTATAAAGTGTATTTATAATGACATAAAAATTAAGGCCAATTTCCTATCCCAATACCCCCAAAATTGCATTTCTGAGCATGCCCATGATCCCCCCTCATTACCCCCCCTAGTTTATTATTTAAATACAGTTAACTCACATTATCATAATGAATATGAATATAGTTTATATCTGACCACTTGCAGTCCAGAGGCCGAATTACGGGTGCAGTGTAAGGTTGAGAACAGACGTCAGCATATCAGGCGCCTCTGGCAGCCGCTTCAGTCTATCGATCTCACCTTCCTACCCATCCCACCCCAGGGGAGGACATCCCATGGCCATCGCACAGTAATCTCGAGTGTGGGAAATTAAGGTCTCCTACCCCAACCCTGCAGGAGACGGGACCTCCATTTATTCATCCCTATCCGAGAAGACTAGAATATCTAACCATTTCTTGATGTTATAGAAAGGTAGCAAATTCTTCTCAATTATTTTAAGACCTTGAGTGTTGGTCCGGCCGGGGCTCGAACCCTCGACCTCCCGCACAACAGTCCAGCGCTCTATCCATTGAGCTCATTCATAAAAAAATACACATTAAGATATTATCAGTAACAATTGTTTTTTTTCCTCTGGTTACAATGACCAGCAGTAACAAGTACAATGAAAATTTTCCATTACCATTACATGAGTGAGCTGGCTTTAAGAGTCCTTTGATTGCTTTGTTCTGTCAACTCAATAGTACATGTACATGTAGCTCAGAGAATCATAAAATCAGACATACCAGTCCTCTTCAGTGGCAAAAAATCCCACTGGTTCATCAGGATCAAACTCTGCTTTGCCCTTGCAACTATAAATAAAGCAACAATGCTTGTACATTTATTTCATCTTATTTTTATGGTGTCATGAGCAAAACATTTAACAAATAAGTTTACACCTTCAAAATAAGAAACAATTAGCAAAGAAATGAGTACATAAACAAGATACTTGTAAGGTACTGTAGTAGAACAATTTTCAGATCCCAACAGACCTTGCAACATAATCAGCATATTTAGCTTTGGTCCAGTCATTGTATTTACTTAGTACATCTGTTTCATGCTCTCCTCCTTCTTCCACTTCTTTCTCTTTTTCATTTCTGAAGCAAAAGAAGTGCCATCACTACATTGGTGTGGACTATCTTTCAGGCAACATTGAGCCCTCCCCTCCCAAAAAAGGAAAAACACAAAAATGACTCCATCAAAGGCCTTATGTTTTCCCAATGTATAACTAGCTTTTATTTGTCAAGTCTTCTTTTCCTCACTTCTTTAATTGGAATGATATTGTAATGATTATAAGTACCATTTGTGAGTAATGGCGACATTTCAAATATGACACAGTAAAGTAAAGAAAATTTTTTTCACTACTATAATCAATTGAGCTTTGGAAAGCTGGATAGTTCATCACTCTTGAGCATATGTCACAAGATCACTTGTAAGATTTTGTCAGTAAAACAGTTGGTGTTTCTGGGTAGGAAAGCTCAATTCCAGATGAAGTGATTTCCCCGCCAATTATTTAAATGTTGTCTTGTTTATTGATTGAGTTGCAGGTTTCAATACAGTTAACCCTTGTTAGGAATAGAAAGCTTTCAAATCCTCTTTAACACTGATGTACCTTTTAAAATCATCCAGCACAAAGATCAAGCCATGCGAAGGTCCAATTGCTCCTTTGGACACCTGTGTAAGGAAAAATACACATTGTACGCTGTAGCACATCAGTCCATCCCTTAAATTTTACAAGGCAAGGTTTTAAACAGTATCATGGTGCATTAAGGTTCACACGTGAAAAACGTTATACACTGTATTCATTTTTTTAACTTGTAGCCTACCTTGATGATTAATCTTGTTAATTTTACACGAACTGATGAGGCACTTGAAAACATCATTGATACTCTTGTCTTTCCAGTATCTGATAAGTAAGCTTGGATAAAGAAAAACAGATATTACTTTTAGGAAGAATACTCACTGTTATAAGTGAGATGAACTAAATGGCTTGGTCTCCACAATTAAATGTTTTAAAACACGTATCTACAACATTTGAGCCAATGAGCTTGGAAAGCAGAGAGAAGACGAAGTACCTTCAGATGACCAGTTGTCTGTTAAAACATTTTCTGGTTTTGAGAGGTTGTCTTTGTGACCTCCATCACAAGATGACAAGGACATCTTCAAAATTGCACCTAAAGGAAGTCAGCACAATGGCACAATTACAAGAAATAAGACAATTTAAAATAGGTAAAATTTATAAGTACCAATAAGGCAAATATATTTTCTTGCATAAATGTCAATCTGTAACATGTGATACTTGAAACCTGTGTTTTTAGAGGTCTTTGAGATATAGTTT
>NC_142528.1:3467047-3562047 GCF_964205215.1 Stylophora pistillata | reverse complement strand
CAACTGAGGGGATCTGCTTTTTTACTTCAGCTGACAAGATAAAAAAAAATCTTTCAATTTGAAATGACACAAAAACATTCAAATTAACATAAAATTGTAACTGCTATTGAGAAATCAGCCCAAATATATTTGCATAATAAAATAAATTGATATAGAGTATATGTAAGCAGGAAGGAACATTTGATGTTTAAAAGTTTTCACCTTTTTCCTTCAGTGCTTCTATATGTGCTTGTAAAACTTTCAGTCTCATCTCAGATGTATTACAAAATCCATCCAAGGCTGGTAAAGGAAGAGATGTACTACCTGCTCTGTTTCGCAACAAGAACTAGAAATTCCAAGAACATTAAGTCAACATATTGTTGTGAGCTGATTTTTCAGTAATCATTCTAAAAAATTCCTTCACTCCCTACAAAAATGGTTTAGAACTCAGGAGTAGCTTAGTAAAGCCTTGAAAACTTAATCAGAAGTTATCATTAAAGTCAAAGGCTAGAATGTGCTACTGTAACTTCAAGCTGTTTACCTGCATGGCCGATTACCCATACCAGCCAATGATTGCATATGGCGAAAAAAAAAGTCAACAGATTACCCCCACTGGTGGATAACCTGCACCTTAAAAGCAAATAATTTTTGTACAAAAAGGCTCTAGAATTCACAACGTTTCACACTCGATAGAATGTGAATCCCTGGCCACATTTTGTGCCAGCGATTGTTGAATGCCATGTTGAATTGTTTATTTCTTAAAAAAATCGAAATCTTCGGATCTACTGAGCTTAACAAGTCCCTTAAATCGGGAAAATTCTCTTCAGCTCAGGCTAGCGATAACTGGAAATTTGTTACTGATGCGCCGATACCCTTGGATTAATTTTGTCACCATCAAGGTTTTGTTTACATGCGTGCCAATAAAAATTTGTTCGTCACGCAACTAATTGTGCATGAAATAAACTCGAGTCAGCATCATGTTTTGGTGCCGCTTTGTGGCACTCTTAATACAATAAAACTAATTTGAAAGGTGGAAATGCAGGTAGGTGAGAATTTTTTTTCAATTCAACTACCAATAGATTTCAAAAGTGTCACATAACCTGCACCTCCCTATTGCCCGCAGTGGCGCATGTTTAAGGCAAAATCAACAGATTACCCGCGAGTAAACGGCCAGAAATTATGGTACTTGACTGGGTCAAAAAAGAAAAAAACAACTAAAAACTTAAGTGTCAAAAGTTTCACCTTTAGGAGTTTTTGACCATGATTCACAACAGCCTCCTTATTATCAGCAAAAGCATCCAAAAATCCTGACAAAGTTATTCCAAACAAGCGTCAATCACAGAGTATAAAGCTGAGCCACAGTTCATTTTTTACATTTATTTCCTTACATAGTAGTTTCCCTTTATATTGGCAAAACTACTCACCACTTTTCTACTAGGATAAAGGAGCACACGGAAAGTGATAAAAGCTTGCATATTTTTAAGCATTTCAACACATCTTCTTGTAAGAACAAATACTCCTCTTCTTGCTTTATTGTTCTGAATTCTGCTAATAACTCAATTGATTTAAAACTCAAAGAAGCTTTTTATATCAATAAGATCAAACCTGAACTTAACAAACAATTACAATATCATAACACTTTTCTAGCATTCTAGTTTACACCTTTGATGTTTTGGTGTCACGCTGTAATTAGTATCCGCTTTTGTCTTTCATCATATTGTAAATAATTTATTCATCTACTTGTATACTATATAATTGTTCACACTCAGTTACTCATTGACTGAAGATGGCATATGCCTGCCGAAACATGTCTTTCAAAAAAGTTGTATATTTCTTACAATATCTATCATACTTGCTATTTTTGCAACCTTATGGAAGTTTCAAGAGTTACAGGAAAATGAGATCTCTAGATAGTTCACAATCATTATAGAATTTATCCAATTTATTTTAGCTATCTCCAGAATCCAATTGAAGCTCACAATTCACAATATTTCTTCTAAACTAACAAATGGAAAAAAAGGAAAATTTTCACTGTTGTACCTGGTGTTAGACAGCAGTTTTGCAGTGTCTTGATGGAAGTTCTCAAATCTCCTTTGGCACTCACGCCACCACCAAGGGTTTGAAGAGTCTGTAATGAGAAAAAATTTAATTAAAATGCTTCAACTGTAGATTGGGTTTGGCAAAGTTAGAACACTTTAAGAGACAACTGAGATAATATACCTCTGTGTGAACTAAAAGTAAAGTCACACAAACATCTCATCAATTACTTTCCGATGACTTTCCAGTAATAGTAAATAAAAGCAATTAGAAGCAAACCTCCAAAAATGTTTCTACATCTGCAAAGCCTTCTCCATCAGCATCAAATTGACTGAATAGCTACAAATAAAAGTGAAATAAGAAACAAAAACAACAATTTTATAACAAAGTTGTAACTGTTAACTACTCCTAAGTGAAATGAAATATATGTTTGACTCTTCCAGGCCACTTTGTAGGCCAATGGTAAACAGAGTAGACTCTTGAGCGAAAGGGCCAGAGTCAAGCTCTGGCACCAATAGTTGTATTCTGTTCTTGGACAAAACACTTCATTGTCTGGCAAAGAGTCTTTAACCAACCTAATCATTTTAGTCATTCCTTTTTCCTTGACCCAAACTAAAATTCATAGCTATTCAGGCCTAGAGAAATATATTGCAGAATTCCATGTCTTTGCAGATTTTCAAATATCTGGGCTGTATAGGTAATACTATGACTGTTGATTTTTTTTTCTGTTAGGAATTTTTATCAATGAATAGATTCCATGTTGTCATGTTGCTTACCTAATGCACATAATGAAAGATATCAAATTGACAAAGGAAATGAAATGCACACAGACCAGTGGCTTTTGTTCATTATAACATTGATTCTACTTGTTTACTGTACTTAAGAATGGCTGCCTGTTAGGATCGAGAATCGTCCATCAGCGACCATTTTGGTGAATTGCTCATATTTTTCCCAACGATACCCTTTGGTAGACTGTTTTCAAAAATTGAGTTTAAACGTTTCGACAAGTGTTAATTTTTCAGAAATTTGTGAAAATTTGAAAATGCGGTTTAAGTGCGGTTTTCCGCCTGGCAAATTGTCCAAAATTCACTGCAAAACCCAAGTTCCTTTGAAGGCTTAAAATGAATTCAGTTAGCACCAAACTTTACATGTGTTAAGAAAAAGTCCTCCCAATTCATTTGTGTTATGTTAATTTTTTCCGTATACAGCTATCTTGTGATTTTTTTTTTTTAGTCCCTTAAGCAACAGCCTCAAAAAGTGCTGTACGTGGGGCAAAAAATAGGTAAAATTTAATGCGATAAAAGTATACCTGGTAAATAATGTTTTAACTTTTTAACTAGATATTTGTAATAAAATGTCCTTATTCAATTCCTGAGTAAAATTTGATGCTTTGAATCGGAACGCCTCCTTTTGGAAATACCTCGAATATTTGTGTCCTGAGCAAGCAGAAGATATGTGTTGTGTAAACAAATGCTAATCTAATTACTCCCTGCCAGGTAGAAAAAGGTTTGAAATCAACTTTAATTTTGGAAATTTTGGCTGGTATGCCACAAGATATTAGGCAAAAGGGAAATCATACATTCAGAGTTGCGTGAGAGCAAAGAGAAAATAAAATCAGTGTCGAAAATGTAGATACAGTTGTTACATTGATCACCATTATGAAAATTACGCCCTCAGCTGTAGGAAAACTATGATATCTCTTGCTCCGTTTGTTGAATGACTCTTAAACAATTCAATGGTTGTTTTTCATATAATTTATATAGAGATAATATGTACATATTGATCAATAATTCCTGAGAATGCAGGGGGAGAACAGCATTCTGTACAAGTATTTCAGTGTACCAATGCGAATTATTTCTATTTATCATAACCGACGTCCAATCCCAGCAAACACACACCACATGAGACCCTAAATGGGCTGTCATAAATATACCAAAGACTGAAAAACACAAAAACTTCACTCAAGGTCTGATAACCACACAATAATGCTTTTACACTTCAATCTCAGATTTACTACAAAGGGCAAAGGATAGTGCATCAGTATACCCAGTATACTGTGGGAAAGGAAGATTCTCGTGTTTCTCTGAAAGAAGGCTGGGCTCTCAGAGTAATAAAGAGGGCTTACAGATTCAACGAAAAACAAAAGTTGTACCTTCTGTCTAAATTTTGAATAGGCAGACGACAGGCCACAAGCTTGATGCTGAGGTAGTTGCTCGAGATATGCGGTGTGCCCGGGGCACCAATGGTGCACGACTTATCCAGTCATCGGAATTCCTCACAACTACCCAGATCACCTCTTTCTTCTCAAGACAGAGTGCATTAGTATGCCAATGAGATGCTGATGATGCTGATATTCCGAGCAGCTCAGGAGGAGAGTAATTTTAGCAAGGCAAAGGAGACTGTCATGTCCATACAACTTGATCATCCCCTGATCTATGATCAGTACGATCTTTGTGAAATAGCGCTAAAGGACTCTTTGAAAATCTTGAGGCTACCCATGTTGCAGCACATGTGTGAAGATCTTGGCCTCAATATACCATCAGAGCCCATTCGTAAAAAGGCCCCGTACTTGGCTCTACTGAAAGAGATTGTCAACAAATGTACTTGCCAAAAGTCATCATGATGCTGACGTTCTCTTTTGTTTAGCAGAATAGGAAAGTGAGGAAGAAATGAATGAACGGTGTATCGTTCCTAATCGTTAGTTAGTGGTTATCTTATTTTTTAAAAATGCAAGTAGGCCAGATCAGAAGTTGTTGCGTTTTGTTTTGTTTTTCTTTTAATCATGCCAGTATTGACCCTCACTTTTCTTTTCTGGTCTTCACATCAGTAATGAAGTTTACTCATCTGGTGGCCGAAATATGCAAACTGACGGATGCGGGAGTATTCAACCTACATTTCTATCCGCTCTTGTTTTAATGCGGGATTTCTTTCTCCAATTTAACAACGCCGTCCTTTCAGTTGCGGTTTTAACGCATGTATGTTCAAGCACCCCCAAAACGTTTCCAATTACGTTACGTTGCGTGACATTAATAATTACCAGGAGAATAAGATCTGTTCTCTTGTATTAAATTACTTTGAAGGTCATAAGGTGCCTTTCTTTGTATTTATACTTACAGAAAATGAGTTCTCATTATAAAAGACAAAAAGTACTTAGATTATCAGTGAGGAATCAAGTCTTAAGTAGCTTCTTTCGAATGGATCTTTTGCATTACTTGAATGTGAGAAGGTGGTAATGTAATGTGTCCTTCACTTGCAGATTTTTCAGCTCAAAAATGTTTTGGAGAACCTTATCAAACATCTTGCAAAATTTTTGACCTGTCTCTTTACATTTTTGAAGCTATAAGTCACTACAACAGAGACCGAATTTAATTTGGGTATTTAAAAACTCAATATGTTTAAATTACCTAGTTATTTGTTTACACACTTTGCATCATTTTGCTCGCTCAGGTCACGAACACTTCTGACATTTTCAAAAGGACGCAATGTGATTCAGAGTATCAAAAATTCCACAGTGAATGGAAATAGCAATGTTTGTTGAATATATTGTTAAAAATTCAAAGTGTTGGGTAACAGCTATATTTTTTTCGCGCGAAATATCACCCATTTTCAACGCCATTTTGCATGGTCTGTAAAGATGTTCTTTCAAGGGCTTAAGTAATCCCAAAATCGATGAGCCCAAAAAAATTTACTCACCAGAATTGAATAAAAATAGCTTTCCTTACAACGTGTGAAGTTTGGTGTTGATTGATTTCATTTTAAGTCTTGAGCGGAGCTTGGTTTTTGCAGTTAATTTTTGACTGTGCGACATGCGGAGCCTGAACTCAGGTAACCTGAAACCGAGTTTTCAGATTTTTGTACATTTATGAAAAGTTAAGAATCACTGGAACTTGAAAACATGATTTTTGAAAAGGTTTACTGAAAGGTTTCTTTGGGCGAAATATGAGCAATTCACCAAAATGGTTAAAAGAGTCATTCAACAAAATGAGCAAGAGATATCATAGTTTTCCTACAGCTGAGGTAGTAATTTGCATAATAGTGATCGATGTAACAACCGTATGTACATTTTCAACACTGATTTTATTTTCTCTCTGCTCTCACGCAACTCTGAATGTATGATTTCTCTTTTTCCTAATATCTTGTGGCATAACAGCTACAAATTTCCAAAATTAAAGTTGATTTCAAAACCTTTTTCTACCTAGCAGGTAATAATTAGATTAGCGTTTGTTTACACAACATATATCTTTGCTCGCTCAGGACACAAACATTTGTGGTATTTTCAAAAGGAAGCGTTCCGATTCAAAGCCTCAAATTTTACTCAGGTATTGAATAATGACACTTTATTACGAATATCTAGTTAAAAAGTTAAAACATTATTTACCAGGTATACTTTTATCGCGTTAAATTTTACCTATTTTTCGCCCCATGTACAGCACTTTTTGAGGGTGTTGCTTAAGGGACAAAAAAAAAAAAAATCACAATATAGCTGTGTACGGAAAAAATTAACATAACACAAATGAATGGGAAGACTTTTTCTTAAAACGTGTGAAGTTTGGTATTAACTGAATTCATTTTAAGCCTTCAACAGAGCTTGGGTTTTGCAGTGAATTTTGGACAATTTGCCAGGCGGAAAACCGCAATTAAACTGCATTTTCAAATTTTTGCAAATTTCTGAAAAATTAACACTCGTCGGAACTTTTAAACTTGATTTTTGAAAACTGTCTACCAAAGGGTATCATTGTGCAAAATATGAGCAATTCACCAAAAGGGTCGCTGACGGATGATTGTCAATCCTTACAGGCAGCCATTCTTAACTGACTGTATTTATCAGAACCTGACCTCTACACACTCCTCTTTACTGGCTCCTCTTCCTGTCAGCATGTCAGTGAACTGTGATAGACTGACAGATTCCTTTTAATAATAATAATAAGAAAAATAATAATAATCAACTTTATTTAAAGAGGGTAAAACACATAACAGTATAAAACTGACAAACCAGTGGCCCTCTTAAAATATATTACTAATAATTATTAAAAAAGATTAAAAACTCATTAATTAGGGAAAAAGATCAAGAGCAAAAAATCTAAAAGTATATTAACCAGAAAATCACCAATGACAGTACTCAGAGTATCACAGAGGTCAGTGGTTCAAATCCCGTACAGGCCTGAAGAATTTTTTTCAGGTCTGATTTTCACTATTGCTCAAATAGTGCTTTACTGCGAAGGATCGTGCACATATACGTTTCATAACCGCAGTTCATACATATGTTTCATATGTTTGTTGTTGTTTGATTTATCATCTACGGGTTTATGTCGAATTAATTTGATGGCCTGCTCCCAGTTGGCTTGTTAGCTCAATTGGTAGAGCGCTGCACTAGTATCGCAGAGGTCAGTGGTTCGAATCCCGTACAGGCCTGAAGAATTTTTTTCAGGTCTGATTTTCACTATTGCTCAAATAGTGCTTAACTGCGAAGGATCGTGCACATATATGATACAGTACTCAGAGTATTTGCAGTACAGAAAATAAACACTCCCTCAGAGCTTTTCTCCTCTGAACTGCCCATGCCTACTGCCCATGCCTACTGCCCACTAGAGGTCTGTTATAGGAGTTCCACAAGTTTTGTCAGCTTTTTATCTTTAATTCCCTGGGTCAGGACAACTCAGTAAGTTAAACTATAATGTATTTACATGAAAAAGTGCATTGAGCAAACCTCATGTCTGGACTTTCTTTCTTCTAACCACCGTATTATACTGCCTGAATGTTGTTGCATAAAGGATTCATTTGGTTCCTCTCTATACATACAAGAAAAAATTTATAACTAATTATTCGTATAGTGTGAATAGAAAATTGTTTAAATAAAACTAAATTATTACCAAATTACCCCAAAAGATGAAACTACATACTGCATCAAATACAGTTGTAACAAATTGCACAAAACATATAATTATAGCATGGAGGACATAACTGATAAAGATCAACTCCCTTTATAACAACCAAGTGTCACAGTAATTTCTCACATGCCCTTTTATTAAGTTGCAATAAACTAAAACTAGAAAGATTGGATTCATAGTGCATATACAAAAAACAAACCAATAAACAAATAAGGGGAGAATAATATGAAAAAAATAAGTGTGGATATATTACTAATTTGAGCCTTCTTGTTGGAGTGTGACCTCATATCAATGCTGACTTAAAAAAAAATTGCATAGATTGTGGAAATGCAATTAAAAGAAGACAATGAAGGGATGCATGGGGTTTTGATGTAAAATAGAGTTTAAAGCTATGCTGCATCACTTGTCTCCTGCAGCATGAGAAAATAAAGCAAGTTTACCACAGAACAATGAAAACAACAACATCAAAACTTGAAAAGAAGTAAAAATATTTAAATAATATCTTACTTAATTTTTGAGGCAGCTTCTCGTAGTAAACCATGATCAAATAACACAGAAAGGTCTAAAGCTCCATCAGTGATCTCCCCTAAAGTCCCAAGAAATTATTAACCTCAATGAGAATACATATATAACTAAAGGAAAGTGAAAACTTAAGATGTTGATAAAACGGAAATATGACAACTTCCTTGATAGTTGTATAACCCCATCAAATGATTGTATGATATTTGAATTTCCCAAAGGTTTGAGCAAGAAAGCAAAAGAATTTGCTATTGAAAGAAAAAAACATAACTACCTGAAGATGGACTTGTCTCTGTTCCATCCTACAAAAAAAAGCTGTGAATTATCTGACATAATGAAGGGAACTTTAATAAGATGAAGACTTTCCATTTTCAGTCAAATAATGAAAGACAGTTGACTTCTGACAACTCCAACATAAACAAAAATCACTTTAAAGGTAAACTCATCAAAAATTGAGCTAATGAGGGAAAAGTAGACAAGGAAAATGGCCTGAAGGAAAACAACGGCTGAGTTTTGAGTGATAGAAGGTTAAAAGACAAGGAATCAACTGTATTGATTGGTCACTGCTTCTTGTTGAAACCTTCTGAAGCATTTTAAGAGTTTCTCTATCTATCGTTGATGTATAAACTGATGTATAACTGTAATGTATTGGAAAATGCATTGAAAAAGTGAGATGTTACAAAGATTATCAGAGACTTAATTGAGAGAGAGCACACATTATTTCAACGTTAATCATTTCAAGCCTGACCCAGAGAAACTGAAGATAACATAAAGAAGCAAGGGATCATCACAATAATCTCGGATTGGTAACTTGGTGGTAATTGAAGTGTTTTGAAAAGCTAGTGGTATAAGGGTTGCTAAACTTCTGAAAATACCCGCTGCTGTAGTAGCTATACCCAGCTGTTAGGAACAGCTTCCGTACACTCCAGAAAAAACAGTCGCCTTAATAAGTTATGTAAATGGAGGCTCTTTTTAAGGCTAATTAATTGTGTTTATATCAATTGAAGCACAATAAGTTCAAGAAATGCTGCACTTGCTGCTTAACATACTGGCAATAAACATTTGAATTTAACCTATTCCTATAGTTTCTAAGGAGGTCATAATCACTTATCCGGTCGGACCTAAAAAATCGATGCATTTCGTCGGGGTCAGATGTGAGCTGTGTCCCCTGCCTTGCCTCAACATATCGTCGAAAACAAAACTAAAATTATACCTCATAGAACTCGTTTTCATCTTCTTCTCCTTCGTTGACACCTCCAGTTGCTACGTTTCCCATATTCTATAGCTTTTTCAAACGTGTTTTTTTCCTGGTTTTGCACATTTTACTAGCTTCGCCATTTTTATCGAAACCAACATGCCCAGTCCATCCCCCTTCTGGCCACTACTGGTTGAGCTGGACTGGGTCTGAGACTCCATGGAATTACAAGTGGACTGGAACTGAGAACAACATTGAGCGAATAACGCAGCAACTCAGCGTGATCAGTTGATAAGTTAGATTGTAAATAAATTCCTTAGTCTATGAACACGTCCTAATTAATAGACCTGAAGGACGCAAATTCTCCACTCGCGGGAAGATTTGAGACGAGTCTGGGAGATGTTTCCCATGGGTCTGGTACTTAGGTCAGCCTAGACCCGGCCTTGCAGCCGCGCGAAGAAAAACGACAGGAACGTTATGTATGGGGACATATAATGTACCGAATACTAAGATTTCTGATATCACTATGATATCTGATATCCCTAACACTGATAATCTGTCCTTAGCACTGATCAACTGTCCCTAACACCGATCATCTGTCCCTAGTACTGATCATCTGTCCTTAACACTGGTCATCTGTCCATAGCACTGATCATCTGTCCTTAGCACTGATCATCTGTCCTTAGCACTGATCATCTGTCCCTAGCACTCATCACCTGTCCTTTGCATTGATCATCTGTCCCTAGCACTTATAATCTCTCCCTAGCACTGATCGTCTGTACCTAACACTGATCATCTGTCCCTAGCACTGATTACCTGTCCCTAGCACTCATCATCTGTCCTTTGCATTGATCATCTGTCCCTAGCACTTATAATCTCTCCCTAGCACTGATCGTCTGTCCCTAGTACTGATCATCTGTCCCTAGCACTGATTATCTGTCCCTAACACTGATCATCTGTCCCTAGCACTGATCATCTGTACCTAACACTGATCATCTGTCCCTAGCACTGATTATCTGTCCCTAACACTGATCATCTGTCCCTAGTACTGATCATCTGTACCTAACACTGATCATCTGTCCCTAGTACTGATCATCTGTCCCTAGCACTGATCATCTGTCCCTAGCACTGATCATCTGTCCCTAACACTGATCATCTGTCCCTAGTACTGATCATCTGTACCTAACACTGATCATCTGCCCCTAGCACTGATCATCTGTCCCTAGCACTGATCATCTGTCCCTAGTACTGATCATCTGTACCTAGCACTGATCATCTGTCCCTAGCACTGATCATCTGTCCCTAGCACTGATCATCTGTCCCTAACACTGATCATCTATCCCTAGCACTGATTATCTGTACCTAACACTGATCATCTGTCCCTAACACTGATCATCTGTCCCTAGCACTGATCATCTGTCCCTAGCACTGATCATCTGTCCCTAGCACTGATTATCTGTACCTAACACTGATCATCTGTCCCTAACACTGATCATCTGTCCCTAGTACTGATCATCTGTCCCTAGCACTGATCATGTCCCTAGCACTGATCATCTGTCCCTAGCACTGATCATCTGTCCCTAGCACTGATCATCTGTCCCTAGCACTGATCATCTGTCCCTAACACTGATCATCTGTCCCTAGTACTGATCATCTGTCCCTAGCACTGATCATCTGTACCTAGCACTGATGATCTCTTCCTAGCACTGATCATCTGTCCCTAGCACTGATGAACTCTCCCTAGCACTGATCATCTGTCCCTAACACTGATCTTCTGTCCCTAGTACTGATCATCTGTCCCTAGCACTGATCATCTGTTCCTAGCACTGATGATCTCTCCCTAGCACTGATCATCTCTCCCTAGCACTGATCATCTGTTCCTAGCACTGATGATCTCTCCCTAGCACTGATCATCTGTTCCTACCACTGATTATCTGTTCCTAGCACTGATGATCTCTCCCTAGCACTGATCATCTGTCCCTAGCACTGATCATCTGTTCCTAGCACTGATGATCTCTCCCTAGCACTGATCATCTGTCCCTAGCACTGATGATCTCTCCCTAGCACTGATCATCTGTCCCTAACACTGATCATCTGTCCCTAGTACTGATCATCTGTCCCTAGCACTGATCATCTGTTCCTAGCACTGATGATCTCTCCCTAGCACTGATGATCTCTCCCTAGCACTGATCATCTCTCCCTAGCACTGATCATCTGTACCTAACACTGATCATCTGTCCCTAACACTGATCATCTGTCCCTAGCACTGATCATCTGTCCCTAGCACTGATCATCTGTTCCTAGCACTGATGATCTCTCCCTAGCACTGATGATCTCTCCCTAGCACTGATCATCTGTCCCTAGCACTGATGATCTCTCCCTAGCACTGATCATCTGTCCCTAGTACTGATCATCTGTCCCTAGCACTGATGATCTCTCCCTAGCACAGATCATCTCTCCCTAGCACTGATCATCTGTTCCTAGCACTGATCATCTGTTCCTAGCACTGATCATCTGTTCCTAGTACTGATCATCTGTCCCTAGCACTGATCATCTCTCCCTAGCACTGATCATCTGTTCCTAGCACTGATGATCTCTACCTAGCACTGATCATCTGTCCCTAGCACTGATCATCTCTCCCTAGCACTGATCATCTGTCCCTGATACTGATCATGTCCCTAGCACTGATCATCTGTCCCTAGTACTGATCATCTGTTCCTAGCACTGATGATCTCTCCCGAGCACTGATCATCTGTCCCTAGCACTGATGATCTCTCCCTAGCACTGATCATCTGTCCCTAACACTGATCATCTGTCCCTAGTACTGATCATCTGTCCCTAACACTGATCATCTGTTCCTAGCACTGATGATCTCTCCCTAGCACTGATCATCTGTCCCTAGCACTGATCATCTGTCCCTAGCACTGATCATCTGTCCCTAGCACTGATCATCTGTTCCTAGCACTGATCATCTGTTCCTAGCACTGATTATCTCTCCCTAACACTGATCATCTGTCCCTAACACTGATCATCTGACCCTAACACTGATCATCTGTCCCTAGTACTGATCAGCTGTCCCTGATACTGATCATGTCCCTAACACTGATTATCTCTCCCTAACACTGATCATGTCCCTAGCACTGATCATCTGTCCCTAACACTGATCATCTGTCCCTAACATTGATCATCTGACCCTAACACTGATCATCTGTCCCTAACACTGATCCTCTGTTCCTAGCACTGATCATCTGTCCCTAGTACTGATCATCTGTCCCTAGCACTGATCATGTCCCTAGCACTGATCATCTGTTCCTAGCACTGATTATCTCTCCCTAGCACTGATCATCTGTCTCTAACACTGATCATGTCCCTAGCACTGATCATCTGTCCCTAACACTGATCATCTGTCCCTAACATTGATCATCTGACCCTAACACTGATCATCTGTCCCTAGTACTGATCATCTGTCCCTAGCACTGATCATCTGTCCCTAGCACTGATCATCTGTTCCTAGCATTGGTTATCTCTCCCTAGCACTGATCATCTGTCCCTAACACTGATCATGTCCCTAGCACTGATCATCTGTCCCTAACATTGATCATCTGACCCTAACACTGATCATCTGTCCCTAACACTGATCATCTGTTCCTAGCACTGATCATCTGTCCCTAACATTGATCATCTGTCCCTAGCACTGATCATCTGTCCCCAGTACTGATCATCTGTCCCTAACAGTGATCATCCTTGCAGATGATCAGTGTTAGGGACAGATGATCAATGCAAGGGACAGATGATTAATCAGTGCTAGGGACAGTGGATCTGTGCTATGGCATACTGGAATGAAGTATATACCCCATATTAGATATCATAGTATTCGGTACATTATATGTCCTCATACAAAACATTCCTATGAGAAAAATCCACGCGCCGGGGTTATGATGAAGGCGTGCTCGCGGGCTCAGGATTCCTTTTATCTTCGGGCGACAGAGCTGAAAAGACAGAGCTGAATAATGAAATGCTACGTCAGAGGGTATGCGGTCAATAACGCGGGCTCAAGTATCCTCGGTCTAAAATTTAGCTAAATTAGCGGAAAAGAATAAGGGCTGACTTTTAAAACCGAGGAACTCTGTTTTCGTCAAAGGCATTTTCCTCTTTCCAGAGGTTTTAAGGAGATATTATTTTTAAAAGTTTTTAGGGGGTGTACCAAATTTTTGGAGATTGCGGCACGAATAGGTAATCAACCATGCGAATGACTCAAAATTCGTGTTTCCGCGGCAAAATCTAGCGCATGCTTATATGTTATTCAGCTCTGCCCTCAAAATCCGTATTTCTGCGGCAAAACCTAGGGCATGCGTAGACGTTATTCCGTTCTGTCGTTCGGGGCGAGTGCGGTTGCTGTGCAAATGGGCAATTTATTGTATCGCCAAAAATTTAGGGCTGACTGAGACGGGACACTTTGGTTTCCAATCAAATTCACGTGGTAAGGGACCTCTTTTGTTTCACGCAGAGAACGGCAAGAAAATAATGTAAAAAAATTATACTCAGTCCATACTAAGTGGACTAAATCAAATGCCTTTACATCCTCATCTCTCAAGAAAGAAAAAAAAGATTGCAATTTACGGTATTTTCACTCTACTTTGCTGCGAAACCAATCAATAAGTTACAGTTACAACTATTAAACAATACTAAACGACAATTACAATTCCATTTTGTTGCATTTCATTTTATTCATAATCCGTAACTTAAATTTTTGTCATTATTCCCGAAAATTGACGCCATTAGAGCGACATGGTTAAACAAGCATAGCATTAATATTCTATGTACCGTTTGAGTTTCATGGAATATTTCTCGCTATAATCTCCAAACATTAAACGGTGAAGAATGAAAACTGTAGTAAAGGAATCGTAAAAACCAATTCTGGCTCTCCATTCTCTGCGGAATTAGCTCAAAGCCAGTGTAATAAACAGATGCTCTGAGTCACGTTAAATCTTGACTTTTTTCTTCCCTGATTTTCTCGGTGATTTTCCAGCTGGTTTCCGGTTTCTATTTTTAGCATCAAGTTTTGCCTTTCCTTTCTTTCCTTTTCCAGCTCCTTTCCTTTTTAACTCACTTCCTCTGGTTAGTTTTAAAAATAGAGATGAAGAACACAAAACACAATAAAAATTATTGTTACGGTGGCCAATTTACCATTTCAACTTTGTTGATATATCCAAATTATTTCGTTACTCCCACCGGCGCAGCCCCAAACAGTTTCTTTCGAAACTATCAGCCTTTATACAATAAAAATTAACCAGCCACCATGAGATGCAGCAAAAGGAAAAAATTGCCTTTAGACCTCGTTACAGAGTTCGTACACTTTTTCAGGCCAAAGATTCAAGGACTTTTCAAGTACTTTCCAGGACCCTACTTAGAAATTTCAAGGACTTTTTGTAATGACAATTTTACCTCAAAACCAAGAAAAATGTTTCTGTTAACATCTATGGTTTGGGTTTACTGATGGTGCAAAACAAAAGCAGATATTTTTCGTTGTTGTTCAATAAAAAATCAAGGACTTTCAAGGACCCAAAACGAAATTCAAGTACTTTCAAGGCCTTGAAATCGGCCTCCTGAAATTCAAGGGTTTTCAAGACGCGTACGAACCCTGTCGTTTCTCAATGGAGGATTGAGGTGGAAAGCAAGAACCACTACCTTCTCTTGAACCATTGAGGCTGTATGATCGGAAGGCCTTACTGCTCTTAAATTTTGGGAGTCCCTTAAGGTGGGTTCTTCGAACTCAGTTCTGGATCCTCAAAGCGTTCGAGTATCAAATTGATTTTCAGGTGGCAATAGTCAAATTACCTTTGACCGGTACAATAATAAATAGGTTATTTTACATAACACTCAGACTGCTCTGGTGGCAGTTTGCCTACCTTTTCTGCGCTTCTGTTATGTGTTGGTTTACGGCCTGGAAAGTTAAAGAAGAATGGACGTTGGTGCGTAAGCCTTGATGAACTGACATAAGACGCTAGCGAATCGACCTCATACGTTTGTGAAATGGTCGTTGGCCAATTGAAACGCTGGCAAAACGACCAGTTACCTATTAACGGGGTGCGTCAAGCTTTTTTTACAAAACACAACAACAAGAAAAAGACTACGACTTTTAAACGTTGTATTAAACTCATGGAGCATGGTAAGTCTGCATTGTGTAAAGGCCAGAAAGATGTACCGTTGACAGCCACATGCACTGCCTCTTCATCAACTTTCACTTAGCCTCGTTATTGCGTGCATTCAAAATCTCTGCCATTTTCTTTGCGCAAGTACATATTAATTACCTTATTGATATCAAGAGGATCTCTCTTGGCTATTTTCTCTGCCAGCTCTCTACTTCGACTCCGTTCACTTGACAAGTCACCCACAACAGGCTCAAACTGTAATTACAACAATAAGGAATTTAAGACAATCTATTTAGGCAATGATGGTTAAATCATTACAATTTCTCAATTTCGGTTATAACAGTTTTCTAAAGCCAAGGAAGATAAATCCATTAAGGTTAACACACATCAATGGGAAAGTCATCACCATGAGTCTGTGTTGCAGCCCACAAATTTTAATGGAACATCTTCTAACAGCAAGTTTTCTTGCAGTTAGTGAGACCAAAGTGACATTAAGGGATCAAATGATCTATAGAATGACAATTGGAGCGAGTCTACATGAGAAGACTGCCATTTGGGCATTTGATTGCATTGGCAGCTTGTCATCCTAATTTTCAAGTACCCTCTATATTCTTTTACCTTTCTTTTCTTTCCAGTTTTCCTTGGAATCTTTTCATCACGCTGAAGATTAAATCAAAACAATTAAAAATTTGACATCTGGTCGAGTCCTTTTTTTCTCCAATGTTTACTGTCAAATTCAACAAGTGCCTCCTAAACCTAGATATGAATACAAACTTGTATCTTCAAGTGTGCTTGTTGCACATATTTCGTACCAGTTTTTCAGTAAATTTTCCCAGTGATGCAGTTGACAATCTGCTAATGTTTAACTTTGTTGAGATCTGAAAAACAAACATTTTACATATGTAAATCATTCATGACAACAAAATCTCAGCAGAGCAAAGGATATGCACTTTTTTCCTTCTAATATAATTATTATTAACCCTAAGCAAAACAAGTCAGCTTTAGCATGAAAGGAAAAGTCCTTAATCTGCATGTTTATGTAATGTGCATGTTTATGTAATTTGCTCAACTTTCATATGCGAAAGTTTGGAAGTTGACACGTTGACTTTGAAAGGATTTCAAAAATACAAAATCAAGTAATTACCTGCTCTTTGCTTTGTTGTCCAGAGGTAGGAGCAAGATCTTTATTTGGAACTTGTAAAAATAAATCATATAATAAAGAGGAACATAACTAAACACATACTGTACAACATCATCCATCACAATTCAATAAAGGTTAGTTTTCACAACAAAAACATGAGCTCAATGGATAGAGCGCTGGACTGTAGTGCAGGAGGTCGAGGGTTCGAGCCCCGGCCGGACCAACACTCAAGGTCTTAAAATAATTGAGAAGAATTTGCTACCTTTCTATAACATCAAGAAATAGTTAGCTATTCTAGTCTTCTCGGATAGGGACGAATAAATGGAGGTCCCATCTCCTGCAGGGTTGGGGCAGGAGACGTTAATTTCCCACACACAAGATTACTGTGTGATGAATGTCCTCCCCTGGGGTGGGATGGGTGAGGTAGGACAGCAGGTCCACATCAGCTATTACAGCTGCCAATTAATCAACCTGCTTAAACAAATAAATGAACTTCACAGCAATCCCACTCACCAGGAATCTTTCTGTTTCTTGCTATGTTTCTCAGCCTTTGGTATTCATTCTTGGAAACTCTTTCCTTCTTTGCTTCAATTTTTTTCTCAAACTGGTCTTCATATGGATCTAAAATCAAAATTCCTACTTTTAAGAAAGGTCTCTGTCACGCTATGGATGTCACGCTATGGATGTTTTTCCAATTCTTAAAATTTGCATCAAAGCATGAATATTAAGCAAGAAAATGAGTGTGTTTGAAACCAAAGAAACCATCATCTTTTAAGGAGATGGCCACTTAATGTAAAAGAAAGTTCACAATAGATTCAGGAGTTTGGTCAGAGAAGTCTGAGGGCAGTTCATCCACTGATAAATTAACTGATACTTGTAATTTGTCCACTCAAAGTGATGTCCAGGCAAACAATATACTTCTTTTAACCATGCCTGTGCACAAACTCCTTCTTACCTATTTGCACATAAAGACAAGGAACCCAAACCATGTTATATTTTGGAGTCATCATCAATTATTTGTGAATTCATGATACAACGTACCTGCATTCTGAGGAACCTCCAGAAGCCAGTCCTGAGTTTCATCATTTCCTCTCTTGTATCCATAACGTGGCTTCCATTCCTGGAGATGCATGTTAGTAGTTACAAATATTTAAACAACTGACAACTTTATAGTGAAAGTAAAAATGTTCCAGAATAAAAAAACCAAAAAAAAAAAAAAAAACACTGAAATTTGCAGAGACTCATTGTTGGATTCATGTTCACTATGTTTTTTATATGGAGGCACATAATTTTTGCTATGGAGACTGGAGTTAAGTGCCAGCCTAATGGGCCACTTGGCTCGTAAACAGGCTTTACCTTACCTTACCATGCATTATATAAGCCCAAATACATGTGTTAGAATTGCCAATACTGAACATACTCTGCATCAGTTTAATTATCATACAAAAATAAAGTTTAAAAGTGATATTCAACTTAACATAGATGTACATTGGAAATCAAGGCACGACTCTTCAAATACATTTTTTAGTACATCAACTTGGCACCTACTACAATCATTTTAAAAATTGATACTAACCTGAGTGTTTTTATCTAAAATCATCCTCTCACGCTTCTTTTTTGTGATGCCCTGTAAGACAAGAATCAATTCACTTATTACTCATAAATGCATGTAGTATTTCCAAACATAAAACTGCTGGCACAAAAAAGACACATTGCAAAGCTCTTTAAGAGTGAGTAAAAACCAGTAGCTTCAACTTTTTGGAAGCTTAAGAAAATATCAGTAAAAAGATATATTAAAATTCCAGAAGTGATTACTGTCTTTGACAATACCTTTCTTTTGGCGAATTCTTCCCATTTTGAGGGTGGTTTTGGTTTAGGGATCTGAAATTCAAGAGATGATGAAAATTATCTGAACAGTGAAAGCACATCGTACATGTTAACTGGACAACAAAAGCAGGTAGGTTTTAAGTATTAACTAGCTTCTAATTATCACTAGAAATCAATAGATTGGTTGTACACACATGACTGTTAGACATACTTACTGGTTTTTCTCTGGGAATAATTGTATTTGGCTCTGGTAGCTTCCATGGATTAAAATAGAAGGAAAAGAAGTTATTGGTTTTTATGTTGGTGTTATGAAAATTATCATATTTGACTTGAAAAAGAAAAAAAAAACAATCATTTTGACTTGTTGTTAACCACTGACTGGCCAGCTGAAGATATAAATGTACATATATATTGGGGTCTGAAGTTTATATAGCCTTAGTGGAATTTATCCTCAGAGTCAACTTGAGATGATTTCTTCTCTGAATCATCCATCCTCAGTCACTTCAGCTGAAGATAGAATTACAACATTCTCACTCAAACAATCAGACCAAGACCAAATCTTAGTATTACTGGACATCATCAAAGACTGCTCATTAAGGATTACACCCTCCCCCCCCCCCCTTCCCCCTGATGGTCACAATATATAATCTATAGTTTTGTCTCAGGACATTTCAAGCTGACACAGGTTGAATGACAATTGCCTTTACACTGACCTTGATATATAGAAAGAAATTTGCTTGTGGTTGATGTAAGGTTTGGAAAACAGAAGAACTTAAATGTGCTCTATTTTTCATAGAAGGCTTAATTTAATGAGTTGAAATGGAAAACAACCGTAAATTCTAGGATGAAGTTTATAAATGGACATACCTTTACAAGGACAACTCCTTCAGATCTTTCATGAGGAAGCTGCAAATGAATCATATTGAAAAAACCAAAACCCTTAACTTACACATAGGCTAATTTACATCACATATCAACAGAAGTTTATTTGTTCTAACACAGACAGGATCCGTTTTGCACAAGTTAGACAGTACAGGCAAACAATACTGTGGGATATCCTTCTTACAAAGCTAACCATTTTATATTGACACGCCCAACTTACAAGGAAAGGAGCAACTACACAATACAGGGCCACTGAGGTCCAACTTGGCATACTTTAAAGAAAGAGGTACAACACAAAAGGACGTATTGTGATTCAATGAGATGTGAACACACTGTGATTCAATGAGTGGAATAATGTTGATGATACTGATCTATTTTTCGCTGGTAGAAACACTCAAACTATTCAATCCACTCTACAAGAAGACCTGAATGCCGTTGGCAAATTGAAGGGTTTTCTTTGAATCACTTGCTAGTAAACTGCGACAAAACCAATGTCATGCTTTTTCGCTCTAAACAGCAGTTTGAAGTTTGAAGTTTAGTTTGAAGTTTATTTATTCGTAAATACATAGCAGTCAAAAAAATTGTGTATTTACTCACATAATACAGATAGTAAAATTAAACTAATTTAGATATTAACTACTTAGTTATTAAAAGGTGTTCAATTGGCTACAAAAAGGGAAAGCTAAGATGAGTTCGCTTTAAGACATGAGGAAATAATAAAACTATTCTTAAAACAGCTGGTTTTGAAGCGCTGTACATTAAAAGGTTGCACACACCTTAACAAGTAGGTAGTTTCATGTGCTGCTGGTATTAACTTTTGAAGATGGTGATTGTTGTCATTTACAATTTTGTTGAAAAGTGACTCACATATTTCGTCGTGATGGATGGCTAATTCCTTAAAAATTTTATAATATCCAAGGCCTCATGATAGCTATGACCAGGACAGATGATGGACATTGCTCTCTTCTGTACATGTTGTAATTCTTGCATTAAATATTTAGGCAAACTGTAGTGAAAAACCGGTACTGCATAGTCCATACTACATCTCGCAAGATCACAAGGACTCTCCTTATTTTTATTGGGCAATCTTCTGGAGCTGTCAAACACTGTGAAATACTTGGGTTTAATTTTTTAATACTTCTATGAACTGGCATGAACACATAAATAGCACTTATAATAAAGTAACTTGTAGATTAAATTCGTTGGGAAGAATTCGCAAATATTTAGATACCGATACCTGTAAGCTTTTATATATGACTTTAGTTCAGCCTTTAATTAACAATTGGTTCATGCTTTAGCATGCACTATCAAGTTATGGAGCACGCGGGAAGTTTGGAGAGCACGAAAGAAGCATAAGAGTTGCCCGAGGCGATAGCCGAGGGCAACTCTAGCTTCTTGAGTGCTCTCCAAACTTCCCACGTGCTCCATAACTCGATAGTGCACAGCTGAAAGCATGAACCAATTGTTTTAGAACATAGGTGGTAGAATTGTGAATCAAATCCGACGGGAAAAATGGACAACAATATCAGTTGAAGCGAATCGTGACGGCGCTGATGCCGAGTCTCCTTTTCCTTTGTTTTTCTCTTTTTCTGCCTCATTTAAGAACTCTAGCCCAAGGGAAAAGGTCGAAACATTGTCTTCGTTTTCGGACTAGTAGGCCGAGTTTCTGTTTGTATCCATTATTGTCCCGAAATATATTATTTTTCCCGCGCTAACAATTGGCCGCTCGCGCGAAAAAAAAATTTCTGGCGAAGCGATTTGCTGACGCTGTCAGCGTGCACTATCGGGATTTTGAGCACGCTTACAAATATTGAATTCGATTGCGCGGTTCTGCTAGCTATGTTCTAATGGAATTTTGTGATATTGTCTGGTCCAATGCTGATAGCACCTCTCTTCAAAGACTTCTTAGGCTTCAGAAAAGGGGAGCACGGATTGTTCTCCAAAAGAAGATGATTAGGGAAGACCGTACCGCAAATTTGCTTTGTGAACTGGGATGGGTCTCCTTCTTTGAACGTTGGAACTTTCAAAAGTGTCTAACTACATTTAAATGCCTTAACCCTTTCGCTGGCAGGTTCCTGGGGACTCAATATTTTTCTATGATGTAAGCCGACAAATCAAGCCACAGCTCATCACATTTTAAGTTCAACCCTAACAAACTATATATCATTTTAATCAGAAGGAAATTTTTCTATCATTTTAAGACTATTTTGTTACATATGGGTCCTTGCGCACATAATTTGGGGCAAGAAAAGCCAAGCATAACAAAATGTTTGAAGAGTATGTTGTTTTTCCTGCTCTATTAAACCAAGGCATCAACATACTTGTAAGCATAACTTTTGTATTATGCAAAAGTGTATTATTTCAGGAACCAAACACTTTTTATTCTATCCAATTATCTTGATTGCAACCAAAGTTATGCCTTTTACTATTCATCAAGGTGTGGCTTAGCAATTTTCAAAAATAAGAGGATATGTGATATTTCAGAACTATACTTGAGTAACAACTAGCTAGCTTCACTTGAAATCACCAAAATAGTAACCATGAAGGACACAAAGAACCATAAATAAACAATAAGGTAAAAATGGTTCTGTTCTTATAAAAAATTACAATCCATAGCAACCTTCAAAAGTAGTAGGCACAGGAAAAAATGCAGTATGAAATACTTGACATACATTCAAAGAAAATCATACAGTTCACAAGTCTAAATAGTCATGGTCCTTTCCCTCAAAAGAAAACTTCGTTAGGATCATCCTCTAACACAATTCGCCATGCTTCTTCGACTGGAATCCATGCAGACGCCATTTTTAAAAGGATAGTATTAAGTGAGCAAATTTTTTTCGTGAAAATCCGGTCAAATTTAGTTGTAAACAGCGAGAAACACGACTACAAATGAAGGAACGTGACTTGACAAACCATAATAATCTTTAAGAACTAAAAAAAATACTATCTGGGGGTCCCCTGAGGTTTTAGTATAGATAGGGTCAGAGCATACGAATTTGTACGTTTGCCAGTGAAAGGGTTAATGGAATTTATCCACCCGATCTGAGAAGGCTTTTTTCCTATAATTCAGATTTCTACCATTACAATACCAGAAATAGAGCAAATCTACATATGGTCAAAATAACTTCTAAATCTGGCTACAGGTCATTTACCTATTCAGCTGCTAAACTATTTAACAATCTTGATCATGCTACAAAATGCTCCCTGACACTTAAAGAGTTTGTAAATAACTATTGGCCTAAATAACTTGTAATAATCTATATAATTCGGCATCGTAGGTTTAGTGTTAACAGAACACGGGCAAAGGGTTAATTATTTAATGTTTATATTGTATTAATATATATATATTTGTGTGTGTATGTTTTTAATATTTTAGATGCACAGCTTCATTGTAAATAAGTGACTTAGCTTTATGGATTCTGTGCCTAATAAAGTATCTATCTATCTATAATTACCCAATTCCTATACCATACATGTAACGAAATTGTAAATTCATGACTGAAAACCTTCTTGGGATTGTTTAGCATGGTAGTAGAGTACCTTCCATATGGCATTCAACAGCAGCTGCGTATTATCTCTGGCAAGATTTCTGAGGAAGTCTTCTTTATTTTTCCTATGAATGAACAGGAGGTTTAAAGGCAAAGCTAAACCTATAAACTTATTTCTATCTGTATACGACGGAATATGTAACCATTACAAGATTTCCTGTGCAATTTTCCGATCCACGTGCACGAATGTTAAAAGTTACAAGCTCACCTAAATTCTTGTCTATCAACGGGCTGAAGATCTGTAGCTAATAAATTCCCAATATCTAGGTCTGGCTCTACTTCCTTTGCGACCTCTATTGATCTATATTTCTCTTCCTTGTTTTTTTCTGCCAAGGATAAAACTGACGCCACAGTCGAAACTGAACCACCATCACTACCGTCCACCATGTTGAAATACATGCAACCTAGAGCATCATGGGTGAGTTTGAATAAGCGAGGTTACACAGCCCTCCCTGTAGTTCCCAGTCCTACTTACCACAGCTACAGTCTCCTTAGCCATAATCCGAGGCCGATGGCAAAAGAACGGTAACTGTGCGTACATCTACCACTCTTAGACTGTCGTCAGGTACTTGGATAATTAGTGTTTAAGAGACCCACAGAAGAACGTTATAAATCACATTGATTGGTCAGTTTGCAACAAGCAACATTGTGTACGATAGATACTACTCCCACTACAGAAGATACAATCATCCATACTAATAATAATAATAATTTAATATTTATATTGCGCAAATTAACATGTGGATATGATCAAATGCGCATTACAACACTTTTCGGGGGACTTTGGCCAGACTGCATCAGCAGTTTACAAACAATTGAAGGAAACTTATTTGAAGATGCCACTCCCCCCCAATTCCCAGTAAACAGGCCAGACCTGCATCACAGTAATCTCGTGAGTGGGTTCTTTAACGTCCCCTGCCTAACCAAATTAACTAATTAATAGATGCTGGACTGTCTAGTTAGTGACCAATATCTACTGACTGTCTACAGTAGATATTGGTCACTAACGGCTTAGATACAACCATATACGCTGTTTCCAATCGATAAATACTTCTATTCAATTGTTTAAGGTGTATTATTAAAAACTGGATCATTGGATAATGCAATTCAAGACTTTTTATTGGCTTAGTCATTATGGTATATGAGCCAATATACAATAATCTACAAATATGGTAAGCGTACGCGTCCAGCTTAAAATTAAAAGGGTGCTAAAAAATTGAATAAAATTTAATAATTTAATTTAACGTTTTTAATAAAACAATTATTCCACTCGCGTTTGCTGGATATGAGATGATTATAGCCAACTTGGCTCTACGCGCCTCGTTGGCTATCTATCATCTCATATCTAACGCGCGCTCGTGGAATAATTGTTAAATATACGGATATTTTACGAGTCGCGTAGTATCCCCCCTCATAAAATCTTTCAATGAAGTATTTATTACACGATACGGCTGTTACCAAAGTTTTACCACATGTTAATTAATTTCCATAGGAACCACACTAAACGATTCGCGTAACAAAAATACACAGCCACTTGTGATCGTGGTTCCAGTTCTATCGTGTTGAGGAGGCTTGCATTACGATTTTGGCAAAGCTGATTGGTTAGGCATTCAATGTCTTTTATTTTAGTCACCGTTGTAATCTGTGAGACACTAATCAATCCACTATGTGGAGACTTATAAGCTATTTAAACTCTTGTTGTAGAAGAAAATCCTACATTAACTAAAAACTTGATAAGGAAAACGTTGACGAAATCTATAGATAAAGGCATCGGTTCTAAGATGATAGTTACAGCCTGAACATGGAAAAAGTTATTTGTATCAAAACGGATGTAAAGAGCAATGTGGTGATTGAGGATTTCAGTAAAATGAGATAAGTCCCAAGAAATTGGGACAAGAACGTGATCTGATCTGTCTGTAACATATCACCTCACGAACGTTCAATAAATAGACACTGAGTTCTAAAAAAGCTAAAACTGAATGCCCACGGAAAATGCTAGCCCTTGGTCGCTCATATATTTGTTAAGGCGAAATCATTCAGTATGGAAAAGTTTGGATCGTTTATATTCCAAGAAGTGTTCAATGTAGTTCAAATCGTCTACTTTATATTTACTTGGACAATCTTGGTCACATGCTCTGATTCCTTTTTTTCACACGACATGTACTTCTTAGTCCTCCCCTTGAACAATCTTGGTGCAATGCTTTCTAAATACTGACACACGGAAATATATCACTGAGTGGCAATCCTTTCTAATCATCGGTTTACGCTTGCAACTCATCTACTTTTTTGTTCTTTTTCGATTTTCTCGTCAGGTTTTGAACATTGTGGGGAATCTCTGAACCAATTCTTCTAATAGATGAAACACCAGGGATAGAACTTAATTGACTGCCGATGATAGAAAATCCGTCCAACGGACTTATTATGGTCTGCATACTCTGCCATCTTTTCTTTCCTTCTTCTTTCATGATGTGCTCTACTTTAGCCCTGCATTCCTCACACATTTCTTCGACTTCATTTGAGTACAAGATGGCCTTATCTGATTCCTTTCTTCCGTCATCGCCCTCCATTTCAAAGTCTTCTTCGGGAAGAATACACGAAAGGGAGAAAAGAGATCGTTACTCAGGTCATGCGAATCGTGTGCTAATAATTGTGGTTGAAAGCTTTAGTCAGTTGGTGCCCCATTTTCGTTCACCCTTTGCCAAAAGTCTTTTTGTTACCTTACCTGCTCAGTCTCCACTTCGTCTCTTGGTCCCCTCTCTTTATTATCCAAATTTACCCGTTTTTGTATACAAAGCAGATCCTACATCCTATTTTGGGCTATTTCTAAACAGATCAAAAGGTTACATGGTGTTAAAGTAATGCCCAACCCAGAAGTAAGTCACTGAATTGAAACTGAAGATCTAGACGACCGGTAACGCTATTTTGACGAATGTTGTAGGAGTGTACAAATTCTAGAGATTTTCTCTAGCTTCTTGGTGGTGTTTTTTTTTTTTTAAGTTCAAGCTGGTATATGCACTTCCATTTATCGCCATTACAGAATGATTAATCTCAGACTCACCGTTTACTTTGTTAACGCGCTCTATCTTTGGTCTGTAATAAAAATATTCCCAGATAAGACCACCGCCGACAAGAATTCCAAACAAAGCGAGTAGAATTATGAGAAAATCGTAATCTTCAAATAAACTGGTTGTCTGGTTTTCGGTCTCTACCACAGTAACGGAACTGGAAAAGATCTACGAAAAACAGGAGGATAAAAAGTGACAATAGGAAATGTTTTCCTGTTGGAAGGAAAACTGAACAACGAGGAATGTTGTTCGGTTTGGGTTAGAAAGAAACCACATTTTCTGTCAACCATTGAAAAATCTATCAATCTTTCCCAGGCTATTTTTCTCACTGCAAAAGAAATAAATGCTGCTAATGTCGTGAAGGATTGGACAACTAAGTTCAAGAAATAACTAGTCATCTAACTTTTCAGGCTAGAATACCTGGAAGTAAAGAAAGCTAACGCGATGCTTTTGTAACGCAAGTTATTTTTACTTTAGTTTTATTTCTTTATTACCTGTAACGCTCTTAGTTCAAAGTCATTGCTATTTAGAACATCCGTTGCGCATTTCTTTATCATGCTACACACTTGTGTTGAGTTGTAGGGCGGAGTTACGCTCATTCCAATGTAGTAATCGTAGTCAACAGTTCGGCCTATAGCCAGAGTTTTGCCTGTAAGTTGCTCAAGACTTGCTACAGCTACATGTCTATCAATTAGGAAACCATTTACGGGCGGGTTTTTCTCTTCAACTAGTGCAGCGATCATTCCATCTAAATCTTTGTATTCTAAGAGAGAAATTGAGAGAGTCGGTGAAAAACATTTGTAAACTTCATCTTTTGTTGTAGTGCTACTGAATCCTCATAATAGGATTTAATCTCCTCTTCGAGCTCAGGGGCCGACCATTTAACTCTTGAGGGGGAGGTGGGTGCTTTTGAAAAAAATTTCCTGCAAGCGCTTGTTGGAAGAAAAAAATTGCATGCAACTCAAATGTAACAAAAAAAAAAAAAGAGCATTTTAGAACGGAAAAAATATCCTGCCCAGCAGATAGCTAGAAAAAAATTTCTTGATGACCAGAAATCCCCCCCTCCCCACAAAAAAAGTTAAATGGTCGGCCCCTTATTAGATTAGATGGTCATCACAAACAACTCAAACTCGACGGGGTAGGGTTGGGAAGGAAGAACCAATTAAGGTTACTTCCCACCTTCAGAGGCCGAAAAATTCGTTTTTTCTTTTATTGGACTAGATCATTGAAGTTAGACATTTTAACTAACGTTTGCAAAAGGAAACATTTTAAAATCTCAAAAGGCGACCGACTTATTTCGGAAAACGCATTTTCAAATAAAGTTAATAAATCAGGAGGGTGTCATAATCTCTTAAATGAGCGAACCGCTTAGGTGAATGTTCGCGGCAATTTCATGTTATTTGCATATTTTGTTTACATCGCGCACTTCACAAAATTCACGCGTGAAAGTTCTCTGCCAGTGGAAAGTCTTTTCTCATGGATAAAAAACAGAAATAAAAATTAGAGAGGAGTTCCTGGGCAAAGAAAAAGAAAAAAATAGGCCCAAAGAGGAGAGAAATGACACCATTTTGTCAGAAAAAAAAAAAAAAAACAGTGCTGGCACTCCTCTCTACGCTAGCATCCAAATTACGAACAAAGAAGTCGCCATAAAATCTATATTTGCCGTACATAAGGTTAAAAACGAAGTTTCCTTTCAATAAGCAAGTACCGGTCTTGATGCAGAACATAGCCAGGCCGCCCATAAATCGCCCCGAGTCGTATGAAATCATGAATAAACCCACTCGAGGAAACTCATTTGAGCGATGAGGGTCTTACTTAAGCTTTCTTTCGCCAGGGGCCCATTACCTTGCTGTTGTTTAGCTGTTTTGCTTTTCAGTAGTTTCTCCAGCCTTACCTTTTTTGCTGCGGGTTTTTTCTTCGCCAATTTTTTGCCCAGAGCGAGATAACAAAAACGTGACTGCTATGCGATACTTTTCCCGGGAAAATATTGATGTTTCAGGTGGCGACATAATCTCTTGGTGCGGCGCTAGTTGTTTACAAACCTTTAGGAGCTAAAATCTCGCATCCACTTTGAGTGAATCTATAGGGTATGTAGATTTGACTGATTTTCGTGAAATTTTGCCAAAACATTCCAGGGATAATGACAAGCGAAAGTGTGTCAGGAAATTTTGATTTTTGAAATATTTTTCCCGTTGTGTCCATTTACGCAACACGTTTCGCATTTTTTACGCTACTCCAACTTGGATGCGGATATCTAGACAACCAATCAGAATATCGAAAAAGCCTGTCACACTTTTGTTGATTGATGCCTTGTGAATAAGACTTTGCAGCCATTTTGCACGTGCAGCGAGATGCGATACCAGATAAATTCAATAGAAGGACCCTCGGTCGTTTCACGATCACGCCTTACCGGCTCCTAATACTCCCTAAATAAAAAAAATCGCCTAAATTATATTTTTATCGTAAACTGAATGTATTAAGCTTTCTTTTGAAGTATAGTTTGTTAGGATTTTCTTCAAACTAGCGCGCGTACGAGTTTTTTCCGAAGGACACCCGCGCAGTTGGGAAGTAGCCTTAAAAATTTATATTTTTGAGTTGTTTACAAGCGACGCGGAGTGCGAAGGGCAGAGCTCGAGTGTTATTTTAGATTTGAATTTCTCATTTTCAACCCAGAGTCATTCATTCTGAATACAGAGGTACTCTTGACCGAGCGAGGACTGATATGATGCCATTTTTCGCCCCTAGTTCTGTATTCAAATGTGACTGGTATAAACTCCTCTTACCTACCTTTGTATTTTGCCCCTTCTGACACCGCCACCCGTCTCGCCAAACTTCCATTCAAAACTGCAACCTAAAAGGCCGAAAAAATAATATTGATTCTATTCGCCAGACATTGAATCATTTCAAGATGTTCATCTTAAGAACATTTTGAGAAACAGTAGCGCAGATTCTGTACGGGATGCTATTATTTTTATTTAATTAGTTGAAATTTTGGTAGTCAACGGATAGATCGATGTTATTGACTGTGCTTAAAAGGCTTTGGTAGCAATCACCCCTTGAAAAAAGTAGAATGGAATCAGAGATTTTAACTATCGGCTTTTGATGATGGTCAGATCTGCGTGCCGTTAAAAGTTTTTTCAATCAATGTCACTGTTCGGCAAATATTGCCACAGGACGATACAAAACGGCGCTTACCGTTTTGCCAAATAGATTCAAGTCTTCTTCAATTTCATAATTCAAAGAACTCGTGACATTGGCTGTAAGAACTGAGAAGGCGACCATGCCCAACAACATCCACAAAATACTGTATAAACGAGCTGGCACGGACTTGGGAGATGTGTCTCCATACCTACAGACATCAACTACTGCATGTAAGTACACAATTATCGTAATTATTACCATCATATAATTAAATAAATCGATATCATCACCATCATTATTATTCTTATAATAACTACTATTACACATTTTTTATATGAAATTTACAACTTTATGACAATATCTAAAGGCAATGAATGCTATCTACCCAACAGTAGTCATTGTCACGAAAGCCCACCAAAAGCCCTGCCAGGAACCACTGATGAACGAAGGGGGAAAGTCCACCGGATTCTTATGGCGATCCTGTTGAAAGAGATGTTACATTTACGTGCTATACAACAAAATACATGACGAGTACGAGCCAGTCCATGTCGCGACCTAATTGGCTGCAAAATTGGGCCATTTAGAAGCAGAATAATCAGGCTTTTTTCCCTTTCCGTGTGTCAGCTAAAGACAATACAAAAATAAATCAAATTTAAAGTAAATTTGTTTGCCTGACGCATTTGCATGGTGTAAGTCACTTACTAGTATCCATATAAAGACCCCGGATATAACCGTGAGGATGAGGGTCAAACCGATAATCTGTCCTCCGTTAATAAACGAGCCTCCAAGTTGTTCCAATGGCTTCATCCGGTTTCTCTTAGCAATGTAGGCTGGTCCTTTGGAGTGATGTACTTTAATCTCACATGGATCGTCCGTGTTCCTTTTTATCATAAAAGGTATGGCAATGGTTACATTTTGAGTGTTATTCGAAGAAGTCTTTTGGAATTTTTTCTCAGTTGGTTTGAAGGAAATTTTAGAGGGCTTGATCATCTGGCGAAGGAATGTACCAAGGAAGCCGGCTGCAAAGATCGATAGAGATGAGGTTTTAAAAAATACGAGCATGCTTGGGTCACTCACTAAAACTGAAGAATCTCCTTCAGAATCGAAGAGGTGCTTTATTGCCCCTTTTTATCCTCCTGTTAAGTTCGTAGATCTTATTGGAAGTTGGCTAAACAGGTTCTCATCTGAGAAAGGGATTTGAGGAAAATTGACAGCTGTGTTCATGCGTTGACGTGCACTCAGCGAGATATATAGAATGCGGAAAGTTTGAAGAGCTCCAACTTGAAGTTCCATAAAAATTTCTCGATAAACGCATAGCACGTTCTGAACCTGCTAATACTGAATTTCAACGTGGTAGTCGATTCAATTTTTTTCTTAGGGAGAAATTCCCATATCAATGCATTTCAGCGTGCACAATCGGAATATGGAGTAGGCTGGGGCAATAGAATTTGATTTCACGCATTGCTTACTATGTTATTAACTGGGATGAGGTAAAGAAGGTGAATATCATTTGGTATTTAACAGTAGTTGGAACCTAATCTTGTAACCAGATCATATTGTACAAGACCTTGTTTTTTAACTGCTATCCAGGCTATCTAAAGAATATGTTTAGTTTCCGGTCTGTATCCTATAATCTACGCGGAAATTATATTTTGTCTCTACCGTCTACAAAAACTACTACTTATGGTCTTCACTCCTTTTCATATATGGCTTCAAAACTATGGAACTCTCTTCCGGACTCTTTTAGAACGTCTGACTTTTCTGATTTCAAGCGCAAGATTCTACAGTATGACTCTTTCTCATAGTTAAATTTTAGAATGTTACAATTTTACATTTTACATTTTAGTAGTATTTAGAATTATACTTGTAACTCGAAGATACTAGCTTATTCTTTAGCTACTCCAAATTCGAGATTAAATAAAGTATATGTATGTATGTATGTTTGTATGTATCCTACCGTGTAATTGTAACTGAAATGTACAACCGCTTGACCGTAAAAGGTCTGGGTACTAGACTAGCAGCAATGTAGCACTACTATTTTCAAGGGACCTTACGCAACCACAACGGCGACGGCAACGAGGACGTGGAAAAACAAGAAATCTAATTGGCTGAACAATAGCTCGGGACGTGCATTTTGAAACTTTGTACATTTCTTAGCCGTCCCATGCAAAACAACAACGTGAAATCGCCAAAATTTGCGTCGTCTGCGAACCGAAACCGCGACGGCAAATTATGTTAATTTCCATTTGGAACTCAACGCTACTTTTATACGTCATGCTGAAGTTGAGCTGTGGCGCCGTATAAGACAGTAAGCTCCTGCAATCATTTTTGAAATTCTAACTAAGAGTAGAAATTCATTTTTTAATCGAATTAAGGTCCCTAATTAACGGAGTAGGGGTGGGAAGTAAAAACTAGCGTTCTAAGTTGTCTTGGTCATACTTATTTTATCTTTTTGGCCAGCTGTCATACTTCTCACAGTGTGAGAGTTCTTCGCTTGCAATTCGCTATGAAAACATAAAAACGAAAATTTAGGATCGTAGCATTTTAGGCTTATATCTTTCTAAGTCAAAACCGCAATATTATAGTAATTCCAAAAAATCTTTTTTCATAAATTTGGAGTGATATTCAATAGCATCTACTTTGCCTGAGCTTTGCATAACTCTGCGATTAACAGTTTTTGTTTTAGATCGTATAAAATTTACAAAACAATACCTATTTCGTATTTTCCTTTAGTGAACAAAGACCTACTTTCAAACTGAAAAAGAAATTGCTGTCGAGTGACAGTTTTAATGAACTGTATCTGTAGAAAAAATACGAAAATCTCTTTTTGTTCTTCGCAATGCAAGTTATTTTGATGGCATTTACGTGGGCTTGTATAACTGTACTTAGCTTGTTTTAAGCATTGAATCGAGCACAAACCGTGTATTAAACAACACACTCCAGGGAACAAACTATCCTCCCAAAAAATAATAATAATAAAGAGTTCTCAGTTACATTAAAGGCTTTGTCTTGGTGTTTTCTTTTCGCTTCCTGTGCATATAAACAGGAAGACCGACATTTGTAATTATTTTCGTTGAAATTTTGTCACCTAGAAGCCGGCTCAGGATTAATTTTCCATCACAAGTATCCGATTTACAGATCCGGCTTGTTTTTTTTTTTTTTTTTTTTGTCATTTCAAGGTTAAAATTAACCCAAATGAGTATAAAAACATAGATTCAAGGAGGAAAGTGATCTTGGGAAGTTTCTTTGCATCCTAAAACAAAAAGCTACTAAAACGGAATTGATCGTATTGCGCAAACGTGTTGTTAATACACACTCAAATGTGTTGGGGGCCGTGCTCTGCGGAGTCAGATTGTTCTGTGTCATCTTCTTCTGTGTCAACAACTACATGTATTTAGAATCATGATATTTATACTTAACCCTCTGCACAGGACTGCAAGCTCATCTGCTTTGTGTCTCGGCAACTTGTATATGGGCTTGTCTCCCAGTATTCTACGTCAAAACTTAGCTCGGTTGACGAGAGCTGGTCACAGTTTGGGTAAGAAGCCACACTGGTCGCCGCTGATGTACCAAGAAGAAATAAATACAACTTTACCTCGATGCTGAACATTACATGCAGCTGCAGCATCTCAGATACTTATTTGAAAAAAACGTGTCTGGGGTTGATAATTTCTGTTAGATCCTCCTCTTATCAGAGGTCCTGCTCGACCAAAGAAAACAACGAATTTTTCCGTGACTTAGTAAATATAAGTGTAACATGCCCACTGAGCGGAAGATGTTGCAAGAACAATACTGGCTGGTAAGCTTTCTTGCACACAAAGTACCTAATAAGTAAATTATTAATTCAGCTGAGACTTACTGAGATATCGCTAGTCTTTTCTGGAACAGGTGCTACAAAAAAATTGTTTAATACCGATGTTCAATGACATTTGTTGTAGGAACTACTAAAAAATATTAGCCGGGTAGACTCTTCGGATTTAAACGACATGTTAGTTCTCAGAATTCACTTTTTTTACGACCTTTGCCTACCGTGATATGCGCGCAATTAGTTTTAATGACTGAAAGACATAGAATCTCATTAATATGTAATGTTTGGCAGGTCGGCTTGTCAAAATAAACCGATGCTTTCTTTGAATGCCTTTGCTTTATTTTGGCGTTTTTTGGGTTTTGTTGTCTTTCTAAAAAGCTTTATTGTCATTTTTCATAATATTCCAGTGAAAATAAACAGCCTAAGAGTTAAGTTGTTTCGATGTAAACACCCACCGACGAAGAATATCTTTTATCCAATTTTTTAACCATTTTAGTAGTGCGTTTATTATTTGCATTTGTATTCAGGATCGCCCGGAAGAAATAAAGTATTGCGGAGAAGAAGAAAGAGACCGTCGAAAGATCGAAATTCGATTCATTCTTTTTTCGGTGAATTGGGGACTCGAAAACTTGATATCATTTTTATATCAAACACATTGCATTTCTATTAATACTGAAATTAAGGGGAGGTGTAGATCGTATGGATAATTCACGTAACCAACAATGTTTGGTTCGATCCAAACGCACAGTAATATTTGAAAAGAGAACATGTAAAACTGACGGCAGCGCAAAGAATCAGAACCAATACACACATACAGACTTGACCACATTATTTGCTCAAAAATACATTAGCTGGCCGTTGATTTCCGAGTTTTATTTGAGAAAAAATAGGAAAACTCAGGTTAGACTCACGAGACATGAGAACATTGTGCGGTTATAAGAAGTAAGAATTTCTATGTTCAGTGTATTCAAAAACTCTTCTAAGTACAACAGCACAAACAGTGTTTATCAGCATTAGCAGTGCTTGAAAAATGAGCTGAAGTATCATCAAGTTTATTGAAATTAATTTGAAGAGTTTCATGTGAGATTAAAATAAATTTTGAAGCGGAAAAACCAACCAAGCACTGCTAATGCAACATTAATGTAAACACCTCTGAGGGTATTTTAATAGAGGAAACAATTCCCAACACACATCCTCATTACGAGGAAAATCCTCGTGTACGACCAAATTTTAACACTTCTACTTTCCAACACATCATGTTGGAAAACGTGCACGACCAAATTTTGACACTTCTACTTTCCAACACATCATGTGCAAGGACCACACTGGGTGGAGATTAACGATAGTTATCGAATTATCGGATCAAGAGATCTGCACGAGAAATGTTCACCTTGAAGATAAATTTATCATGGACCGGGACAATACTTTTTTGCAAGCAAGTCCGAAGCAACTTGATTAAACCAAGCACCTTGATCACTTTACCAGACTGCAACGCAGCCGTAGCTTGGCTGTACAACATTGTTGTCATTCGTTACCAGGCCTTTATGGATTTTGTAATGTGTCTTTAGTGTAGATTGGCGATTGAAGGCTTTGTTACACACGTGACATTTGAAGGGTCGCTGATTGGTGTGGATAATCTTGTGTCTACACAGTGTACTGGAGAGACGAAAACCTTTGCCACATGTTTGACATGCAAATGGCTTGTCACTCGTGTGTTCGGGCATTTTCATGTGCTTTCCAAAAGTGTAATTAGTTTTAAAGACTTTTCCGCAGTGAGGGCAGTGGTAATTTGAAGCATTGCTGGACTTTTTAACAATAGGTTTCCGATGGGTACGTTTTGCTCCAGAGGCAGGTAAAGTCAGGATTTTTTCTATGGAAAAGGACAGACCCTCTGCGCATTCCCTATTAGCACTCTCCTGCGATTGGCTCCCATCTACTAACTCTTGTGTCACACTCCAATCACTTCTTACTTGGCTAGTTTCAGTCCTTACTCTTGTGTTATCTGCATCTGGATGTTCCAAGACTTTTTGTTCTCTTTCACTTTCATCCCTTCCTACAAATGAGAAGGGAACTTTTATGAACAGCATATTCAAAAGTGGGTTTTAAGCTGCAGACGACTTAAAACATCATATACGGTGCTTAATAAAGAAGCTAAGTGCTTTTTTTCAATTTTTGGTTGGCCTCCTTCGCCTCAGACACTTAGATTTTAAAATTTTTGCATCAAGGTTGGAAAAAACACCCTATATTTCAGTAAAATGAAGCCTTACCTGTACTTTGCGACGTGTCCGAATGTTTTGGCGTAGTCAGTCTTCTTAGTGTAAATGAACGAGGCATGTTAAACAAGTTTGCTTTTCCTCAGCAATGGATCCTGTTTGTTCTCGTAACTCAAGCACGATGCTGCGTGGTGGAAGGAAAAAAATTCCAAAGCATCTCTGATTGCATTTTCATGGCCTTTATACCTTTGTCACCTAAACCAGCTTTTGTTCAAATACCAACCTGTCCTGTTTTAATGCTTGGCTTTTTCAAATATTACAAGTGAGCAACGCCCCCTGTGCTTTTTTCACGAAAGGCTTTTTGTTGACCAGTCCCTACCAAGTAGTTTTTGTAGTCGTTGACATGTTGCAAAAGTGTTTCTTGGTAAAGAAAACAGGTTTTCACGCATTTAGGACATTACACCTGAAGTAAATGTCCTGTCTCATCCACGTGTAGTATTTAAATGTTACCGGCCAGGAGGATCTAATAATACAATGGACTTTAACCTACACTTAACTATATTATTGGCCAATGTCTGTCACAAATATAGGGGGAAAAAAGAAGAAAAAAGAGTGTGTGCGACCAATCATGGCTTAATCCTTTTAATCTTTAAATACAAAGTAATTTAGATTTACGGCGATTTTAAAGGCCGTTACAAACAAACTTCAATCTTCGTGGATTTGCTGTAAAAGGAAAATTGCAGACAGGATGCATTCGAGACTAATGCATGACCAACATGGTCACGCATTGGCGTCACGCATTGGCATAACGCGCTGAAAGAGAGAAGAGCGAAACATCTGCAAAGACCAATCCCGTGCTCTGCAGTTAGGTATCTCTTTACTTCTTCCAAACTAAGAGTTATGATGACTACGGTTGCGTCTATACAAACCTGAGTCACTGACTGAGTTGAAAACATGAATGACGTTTCTATTTTCTTTTCAACAGCGATGCCAAGCTTTTGTTCCTTTTTGCTGGTAACGTGGGTGTTAGGAATAAATTCAAGGTCTAACAGGCTTGGGAGGGTGGATAAAAATTTTCAGACGATGTATGCGTTGATCATTATACTCGATTCAGTTCAAGCATTCGAGCCTCGTTCTTTAAGGGTCGGAATAATCAACCTTAGAGTTGAGAAGCCCTCACATTTTCGCCTCAGATCGACAACAAGAGGTTATTTCGGGCAGAACAGTTGCTGTTTCAGTGATTAAGAGCGCACAAACGCCGACATGGGTAATGAAGTGTTCTTTTATCTTGTTATCCCACTTAATCTCCAACCCTTGTAATGTTACAATAACTTGTTATTACCCCCGCCTTGGAATAGCGAGGGTGAGTTTTTGTTCAGGGCTATCACATGGAGTGAAAAAACCTCTATCAGGTAAACCCGGTGAAAACATTTTTACAGCTGGGGACAATGATTTTGATTTATTGATGGTAGAAAACGTTGATAGATCATCCTCGCTCTGCTGAAACAAGGCATTTGATGGGAACGCCCCATACAACCTCCACATACCGTTGAAATCCAAGCTACTGACACCAACAATGATTTACGTATTGAAATTTGCGTTTTTATTGAAGAAAAAACTTTAAGTTTAATTTATTTAGAAAAAAACGCTATTAATAACAAGCTTAGATTGTTTGGAATTGTTGATATCAATAACTTTTTAATCTAAGTAGCCAAAGGAGTCAGAACCAAAATTTCGAATTCCAAGTCATTGTAGATTCCAATACATTAATACAATAGGGATAGAGAAAGCTAGCTGCACCATTTTGTACAAACCATTGCGAGAGAGTTTCTCAATGCATAGTGCACTATGAAAACTTAACGCATCAATTTTCGACAATTGTAACAAAGACTAAATTATTAATATATTGAATAGCAAACATCTTACATTAGTTGTAAATATTTCTTGAGTCTGATATGACCGAGAATTTCTAGTAAAAAATCTTCTGCTCTCATGCCTCTTTTAAATTTTACTCTCCTGACCCATGACGTCCTCCATGTTCACTACATTGTTTTGTAGAACCACTTGTTCGTGTTTCTCCTCTGTCAGATGTTTGCGGCGATAATTTTCATAATGAATGTTATCTGTGACCTCCTTTAAATCTTGCATGTGTGTTCTATGAAAAGACATATAAGTTTGTTAATTATTTCCAAGAACAACAAATCCCCATATAGATTGCGACAAAAACGTCCTCCATTTTAAGCGACTCATTAGCCTGGCTTTCGGTCGCTCTCCCTAGTCCCCACACGATATTTCCCTAACTGACAGACCGGAACAGACTCCAGAGGGTAGCTATCCTTTAATAGCTTGTGCTCGTCCACCAATTTCACACTTACTTGATTAACATGTCTCGTAACTGAGAAAATTCACAGTGGTTCTTGTTTTCAACTGAAAGCAAATCATAAAATAAATTACCTCTAGCAAATGCACGACAACAAGAGGAACATTTTCAACACTAGCCGGAATGTCTGCAAATTCTCGTTACCTTCAATGAGGCCCCATTTTGTCTTCCTTCCAAGAACTGGCTTTCCTGACACAGTGACGTATCGATCACTACCAATTACAGCAAAGGGCAGCTGATCCTAAGAAGTAAGACATGACGCAAACAGAACGTTGAGAAAAGCCAATAAACTAACTGTAAGACAGGAACTTCCAATACTGATGTGGTCTGACCACATCTCGGCAATGTGAACTAGATTAGTACTCTTTCACTAAAGCTTTGTACTTCAAAATGAAAAATATCGACTCAGTGATTATGTAATAAACGCACCTTAAACAACAAATATTCATACTTCACTTTATATCATTTAATGATAAGTAAAATTTTGGGCGAAATTAACAATGTGCTAGTTCATTGTGGAACAAATTCCATTAAGTAACAAATTCCATTAAGTAACAAATTCCATAAGTAACATTCCATTTCTTACAGACCCTTATTCTTGACGTTGTCCTAGCTTCTTCTTCATCCAAGTCATGTCGATTAAGAACTGGGTAGATATTAATGCGATTTTTCTCTATATCCTCCCGCAGCTACAATAAGAACACATGTACTGAATAATTTCATTTAATGTGTTTCGATTGTCCAAAAATGGAAAGCTAAATTAACTGACTGGTAAATACATGAAAATTCACAGAAGTTAGACTGTACCCTCCTTCTGAAGGCTTCACGTTCTTCAACAGTTAGTGTGTCTGCCTTTGCAATCACTGGCACAATATTGACACACTTGTCTAATCTCTTCATGAATTCCACATCAATGGGCCTCAACCTGAAAAAAATTCAAATCATGGCCGTAAGTCACCAATCGGGCACACCAGTTCTCCGTCACTCATCACTGGGCAAGCCACTTCATTTTGAACACCTTGAGTGCTTTTCCTGTTAATTAATGTTGCATTTTTTCAATGCAAATAGTTGCTATTGCAGATGTACACATAAAAGTGTTCATTAAAATTTGCATGGAAACTTTATAAGCATCAACACACACTCCACACATACATGTACAAAAAATTAATATTCAAACTTCTTTAGAAAATAAATTGCTCGATGTACTGCATTCAGCTGCTCTTTGGAATTAACAAACCTCACCACTGGGACAAAATTGTTCATATAAAGCTGTACACAACTTTTCAGGATTCCACTGACCTAAAACAAGCCATTTTTTCAAAAATTAATAAAGAAGATCTTAGTGTTGGTTAGGATGAACCCACCTGTGGCCAGTTGGTGCAATAAAGTACAGACAGCAGTGAACTCTGCTATCTGGAACTCGAGGCTTTCTGTTGATGCTAGTTTCCTCTTTCAAATATTTGTTGTACTGTTCATTTATGAACTGCAGGATTGGGTCCCAGCTGCAGCAACATAATTGAAACAGGCGTGAAATAACTACTACCATTATCAAACAGACCTTCATATCTTACTTTTATTCAAATTAATACAGTTTTATTTGAAGAGTTTCCCACTCCAATAATAAAGGTGATTCACGCTAATTATAGCAAATGTGAATACTATCTCACAAAGCATGTATACATAAATATAACAGATGCTACCAGATGGAGCCAAAACAACCAGAACTAACTCACAGTATTTGCTAAACATTTCTTGGTAAACAGGTACAGCTGCATTGCTGTATACCTGCTGTGTAGAACCAGCGAGTCAGCTGGTCCTTAGCATACTCTAATAAGGCATTAAGGGCATCAAAATGTACAGTGTTAGTAAGGGGGGCATGCATCTACAGTATCGAAAAAACTTATTAATACAATGAACAGTAGAACAGCCTTACCAACTTTCATTATTGATCTGATCACCAAACCCAGGTGTGTCTGTGATGGTAAGTTTTAGTCTTACTCCTTTCTCCTCAATGACTGCAAAATAAGAAATGAAATTTTTGCTTATAATAGCATTCATAAAGATTTACTTTCTTATCGCCCATAACCTTGCCTTAACCTAAACATTCCAAGTATCATATCTCACCCAAAAAGTATATAATACCAAAGAAATAACACAGGTGATTATAAGATAGCAATGAACCCAAACACACCATGACTCACTGATTTGACTTCAACAGTCTTGGGAATACAGGGGGTGGCTCCAGTGGAAGATATTCTACTCAATCTTCCTTTAAACAAAGTGTTCACCATGGTTGATTTACCAAGGCCTGTTGCACCTAAAAAAGACAAGAAAGGAATCTTTCGCCTTTTTCCTTCATATCTTTGAATAAGGAAAGCACTTGCAGTCTTTTTCAAAGAAGAATACTTCCTATACATATCAAGTGAGAAAAAGATGACAGGAATAGTCCATTTTACAGTTGCATGCTTGGTTGCCAAGCCTTTGAATAGGAGTGAGGCTAAGGGTGACTGTGTTATCTGCATGATACAAACCTTGATACAGACCTTGCTGCTTTTCAAATGTAAATTACTTTGTTATCATGCCAACTAGATACTGGTCTCTACCACAACAAGGTCACCTTCGGCCTCTCTCCAAATCAAAGGCTTGGCAACTAAGTACACAACTGTAAAATGGTCTATTTTTATGCATATACCAAACTACTGCTGAATGTATGACTATAAACTGACTTGAAATGCCAATAAGATTTTATTTTAATTTACAGTAGTCACATTCAAACCCAATTAACTTGTCAAAGAGTAGAATTGAAGGTATTAAAAATAAAATCATAAATGATAAAAACTTACCAACAACCATGAGATTAAATTCAAATCCTCTTTTGAGAGATTTTTTGCGGATTTGCTCCTGCACTGTATCAAAACCAACATAACCTTCTAGAACTGTCTTCAACTTTCCCCAATGTGTCATAGCCTGCATTGTCTCCATCATGATCTCTATAAAGTTCTGGTAAGAAAGTAACCCTAAAGCAAAAGAAAGTGATGACACAAAGAAGATGAGGATGATTGTGTATTCAAGACGTTTTCAAATCAAGATAACCTATCCTTCCTCATGTACAGTAATTCAACCAGTTTCTTATTTTTAGTGTTCTTCATGCATGTGGCTGGCACTCAGTAGCTAAACAAAAATGTACGCCAGAGATGTAAAGGAGACTGCATCTACCACGTATCCTTAATTGAGGTAGCTGTGATCACAGTGAGCTCTTTAACTGGTAAAATTAAAAAATGACATGCTTCACTACACCTTTTTCAGCCTTGCTCTCTGCTTTACTATTTATTGTTTCTTTCTCATTTTCACTAAGCTGAGCTCCCAGTAGTTGTACAGCAAGAGTTGAGATTGTTGCCACATCAACATACCCAGTCTCCTCAACATCAGCAAACTTGAACACCTTAGACAAAGCTGGAAAAGTTAAACACTTCATTGAGTTGTAACATACAGTAACAACCATGGATCAAACATTTATCATTCATCTTCAAGGGCATTTGGCTTGGTTTGAATCCCACCCTTCTTTGGAATTTCCCTTTTGTAACACACCTCCCTAGAGATCCCCTCCCTCTCCCCTCTCCTCTCCCTGGGATTTCAAAGGACAGGGTTGATACTCATGATACATTTGGAATAGCAGATAAACTAGAGCTCTCACCATGACAATAACTCTTAATGAAATAAATGAACATAATGAGTATATTTTACAAAATGATGGGCATTTAAGACTTATTTTAAACAAGGAGAATTTCAGAACATTTAAATCTTAAGTACACACTGGTGCCATAGTATGGCCACCGATAAGATCATTGCAACAAAATTGAAAAGTCAATGATTTGAAAATAGACCTGAACAACATTTAAACTAAAATACTTGATACAATTTAAGAGTTATAACTGAGACAACATTTATGCGGCCAGCATAACAACAAGTAAAAACAAGTTCGAGTGCTTATTCAATTCTAATGATTGACTCCATGTGACACAAGACAATAGAAGAAGTTTGACAGGTGGTGAGAAAGCTCTTTTGTAGTGACACTCCCTTCCTACCACAATAAATTTGGTCTGAAGCCAAATTGTTTGCCTCAAATTTACTGAGACTTGGTAGAATTTTCTAAACAAGGACTGCTTTTGGCTAGAACAACTTTGTTATTTGTAATTAGCTCCCAAAGTTCACTGCGTTGTACCTGAGATTTTTCATATAAATGTTAATGATTGTTGTATGTATGGGCCCACATTTTCAACGCAAAAGTCGAAAATAAAGCGAGAAGAACCCCCAAAACAACACTCATTTCTCCAACAAAAGAGACATTAAGTCGGTCGTCAGTTTTTGCGTTACAAATAACTTTTTTTCTTAAATTTTCAATGATTTGGATCGAGACTACGCTCTTCATTCAACATTTTCACTCGTGATGAATGGAAATGTTTAAATCCTCGAACACGTGAATTATAAATGAACCGCCACCAGTAAAGCGTACAAAATACTCACAATAACGAAAGGTGGATTGTTCCGGAAATTCCGTATCCATGAAGTAGTTTTTTAAGTGAAATAACCAAATAGTTATTGGAAAAACACACGTAGAGGTTGAGTTAAAAGAACTGATTACTTTGAAAGGAAAACGGGTCAAACAAAAAACAATGGTTTTGTTATGAAAAAAGAGCCAATCGATTTGTCGCAAACCTTCATAAAAGTTTAAAACGCTTCCAAACAATAACGATTTAATCATACTGTGGGCTATCAAAAACCACGTACATGCATAAGTAATCCCAATACTGCAAAAGACAAATTGAAACTGCAATATATCTTAATAATAGCTTGAATATTTGCAAGGTTGGCCTAACCTTGAGAGAAATAATAGAAGACAGTTATAGCTATTTGCGAAAACCGAATTAACAGTCTAGACATGTTAACGAGATGCTTTAAGTAAGCGCAGAAGAATGCTTTTAAGTCTTGTTCGAAGGGCCAAGAATGTGTACATTTGCGGAACGAATCAAATAATAACGACACCAAACGATTCATTAAATAAGTAAAATAAACAATTCTGACTTACCATCGGTTTGAGCTCCTGTCAGGAGGAATTTCTGAAACACAGAAAACATTCGTCTGTCAGAAAGAACAACCATAAGATTTGAGACGTGATACTACTTAAACTAGATACCTTATCAGAGGAAGCCATCTTCAGTCACATCGTTGTATTGCTGCAGTACTTGCTGTAAGCGGAGGTATTCCAAAAGTAGTTACCAGTGTCCGTCTGACGTTAAGTAACGAAACATGATTAACATGACGTGACGGATCCATTGGAGGTCACGGAAAGCAAAAACTATACATGATACTGGGTTACAAGTCTAATACCCCATTCACACCAGCAAAACATCTTAAGTTAAACCAGGTTTAACTGAATAATAATAATAATAATAATAATAATAATAATAATAATAATAGTAAAAAAGAAATGGAGAATTGAAGAACTTTCTATAGGTTTTAAGTAGTCATGATCTACTTGTATTTTCTGTTCGGTGTTCTAAACTGAAGTCAAACATCGGCTTAAGCAGCTTCTAAGAAGAAAAAAATTTTGAACACCTTTCAGAACATGTTTAAGCTTCAGTGTGGATGGGGTATTAGTTACATAGTGTCTCTCTCTAGCCAAACGGTTGGAGTGAACAAGGAGAACCCACATGGCTCGGCAACTGAAGGAGATTATAATCAAATCTTATCTTGAAATTGCCGCTGGTCCAACGTACACTCTCACCTAGGAAGACACCTTTTTAAATTATAGTTTTGCCTCTCAGTCAAACTCCGTATTTCCACGTATCTTTTAGCTTATAATGTAGTAAACTAATGCATGGCTTATAACCCCAATAATATTGTAGTAATGAAATCTCTTTAGTTTATTGTAAAATCTCTTTAGTTTATTATGGTAATCAAACTTCTTTAGCTTGCAATGTGTAGTATCTACTTATTTATTACTAATACCCGCCAAGACTAGCTAATGCTATATGCGGGTTGTGTTGCTTCTAATGTTCTTCCTGTTAGCTAAATGGATAGAGCGCTGGACTATTGTGCGAGAGGTCGAGGGTTCGAGCCTCGGCCGGACCAACACTCAGGGTCTTAAAATAATTGAGAAGAATTTGCTACCTTTCTATAACATCAAGAAATTGTTAGATATTCTAGTCTTCTCGGATAGGGACGAATAAATGAAGGTCCCGTCTCCTGCAGGGTTTGGGGTAGGAGACGTTAATTTCCCACACACGAGATTACTGTGTGATGGATGCCCTCCCCTGGGATGGGATGGGTGGAATATTGGGCGCACTTAATTTGGAGCCTCGCTCTGTTGTGCGACCCTCACCACACTCGGTGAAAGTGTTTAAATAAATAAATAAATAAATAAAGTAAAATAATAATAAACAGACAAACAAACACATTTCCGTAAGCGGACAGTCTCTCGTAAGCGGACGTATATAGACGTGAACACTTTAAAAGAAAAAATTGAAATCTTCTTTTGTTTACGCTCTGCGCCCTCTCAGAAGTGGATACCCCGTGCATAGTATTTGACTCTTGGCAATAAATTTGTCTTGAACTTGCAAATCAACAAAAGGATGGGCTTTAACACAGCATTTGCGAGAAAGCAAGCTTTCCATAGTCATACGGGCCGGAGTGCTCTAGCCTCCCATATCTTGGGCAACTCAGGTTTTTTGGACAGCAGGAGAAATTTGGTGAAGCCAAATTTTGGGTAGATATTTCTATTTTAACCAGTTAAATTCTCATGAGGCAGTGGCTTTCTAGCGCCTGATGAGTTTCTTTGTAAACTGATGAAATCTGCTACCACTAAACTCAATTTTAACCTCAAGAACATTATTGGAAATGCATTCGATGGGGCGGCTAATATGAACGGTATACACAAGGAACTCTCAACAGGAATGGTTGAAAGTCCACAGTTACGACTGTTACGATCATCAATCTCGCTCTTCAGGATACTATGACACGGATTGAACCATTGCAAAACAATCTGGGGACTATTCAGGCTCTCTACAACTTCTATACGACACGCCCTGTTTAGTGACAGAGAAGTACAAGGTGAGGATCTAAAACTGACGATGTCATTGAGTTCCAGACGATGGTCATACCAGTGCAGGGTGGGAACCCATAAAGGCCGTATACGGAAAATGGAACGAGTTGTAAAAGCCCTGATCACACTGTCTTCAGACAAAGATCCAAAAACTTACTCTGGGAGCAGAGCCTTATTGACCGCTATTTTTAACTTAGAGTTCATCTTCGGAATTTGTGCGCCAAGAGTAATCCTGAGCAACACTAATCGACATTATATCAGCTCGTTGAAATACCGACATGACCATTCAGACCTTACGCCAGCGTCGGAGTGAAGAAAGTTTCAAATGCGCATGGCAGATACCATCAGCAATGGGTCTGAAAATGAAGAAGTGGTTAGCCGTTTCTCAGTTTAAATTACGAGAAGCCAGTGCACCCAGGAAAACGCCATCGCACTGCCTCAAGCCCACATAGATGAACACGCTCAAAGAAAAACGCAACTGACACCGGAATCGCACCATCTTATCAGTAGTTACTATGTATCCATCGACAAAGTGCTGTTCGAGCTTGAGCTTAGGTTTAGCTCAAGTGTTTTACTCCGTGCTTTGGGAAATACCTGTCAGAGTGAAACACCTGATAGAGAAAGCTTCTCCCAAAACACTAAAATTTTACAAAATCGACGGCAAGATTCTGGAAGCCGAGCAGCAAATGTACCCGAGTTCTCGTTATGTGCGCGGATAAGACTGCATAACTGTTTCAGAAATGCTAGCTTAGAGCGGAGGACCAGACTTTCTGATGACGTAAATGGCGTCATGCTTGGTTATGATGAGTTCGTCACATTACTGTATAGAGATAAGACTAAGATGGAAGTGGAACCAAACAAGCGGCGCAGATTTCGAGGTCGGCTGCACTAAGTGGACATAATAAATTGTTTACAAACTTGACTGTTTAATCTCGTGACGTGAGCGGAAAAGCCTCTAGAGACAGTTACTGTAGCGTGATGGAATATAAAGGATGTCAGTTTGGTTGTACATCCTGTTGCATCAAACTTTTATGAGGTTTAAATCAATGAAGTAAATCGAAACAATTGAGATATATCAGGTAGGTGGAAGGCACTTCAATGGCAAATTTCTCGCGAGGCCTAGCTCATTAAGCGTATCAGAACTTATTTTTTGTTCTCTTTTTTTTACCCTGTAACTGAAAATGGTCGCATGGATGACTGAAAGTGATACTTAATAAGTCGAGGCTATGATTGACTTGCGGCGCCCTTAAGATAACGGGCTGACGTAACTGAAATAAATCAGAGGCGCCTGATAATGCTGACGTCCGATCTCAACCTTATCATTGTAATTGGACACGTCTGTTGTTTAAAGTGCGGAAGACTTTCCTCGAAGAGGAGAAAAATCTGTTGAACACCCTTAATGAGCTGACAACCGTTCAGTAAGTAACCCTGTAAAATTGCTTATCTGTGGATTTCTTTCCCGAAAGATTTGCACAGAGTCTTTTCTACGACAGCGTTTCACAAGCGGTTGCCTTCAATGTTTCCAAATAAAAGACCGGGTGAAGATAATCCGAGGTCTCTTAAGTTCGCATTACGGTAAGTTTTTTCGCATTCTTGGGCCGATAAGAACATTTGGGAATAGTGAAGTCGGATGTTGTTTGTTTATAGTTGAAGCATTTCGCACGGTAATGACATGTCGGTATCGACTCATCTTCTTATTTCAGGTCATCAAGGCAAGTTTTGCTTCGGTGTAAGGTCAGTCAACAATCAACTCGACTGCAAGATACAGTGTTTGCGAGAACCACGACTTGTTTTTTTACACCACAGATTTTCATATTTCTTAGCAAGTGGACTTAAACAAAAGAGCGCTGAATTACAACGCTCAGGGAAGCTCAGCAGGAAAGAATTTGCTCCAAACTTCTTGGTCTGTCCTACTGAAGGTGTCCTGAAGCTGCCTGGGAGAAGCTGACCCTTGGAGCTTTGCTCAGCCATATTCTTGAATAAATATAGGGGAACTGTGATTGGATTCTACTCGTTTGCTGATAAAAGTAATTAAAGACCATGAACGCCCGACTTAAAGCCAAGATATTGAAGCGCGGGAGCCTCATTGAAAGGAAGAAATCTGTTGGCGACGAGACAAGGTTTCTCTTAATCTCTGGAAACAGTCCCGAAGCTGCTGAACAGAAACAAATGTTTGATTTACACAAAAATTCAAGTGGCTTGAGCCCGTTGGTCCAAGATCTTCAATCTGTGAAAGGGACAAGCTCGATTGTGCAGAATTGTTTTACAACAACTCGAGCGTCGAGTGAGGGAAAGTGTAAACCAAAATCTCGCGAGTCATGCAGTTATCCACATATTCCAGCAACTGTTAGCGATGATGTAAAGAGTTGGCTTCCAATGAGGCGTCGCAATGCAATTTGCGATGAGATCGAAAAAAGGACCGTAGCTGTGTCAGGTAGAACTTTAAGGCAAAAGAGAGTTGATATGCTTCGCTCCATTGCGTTGACGCAATTCGCTTTGTTATAAACGTTTTTGTTCTAATTCAATGCCAACGATTCATAAATTTCGCTTTCATGTTTCATGTTACATAAAATTCTCAGTCTGAAGCATATCTTTCCTTAGAAAAATGATTAAACTCGAGTTTGGGTATATACTCCCAATTCAATTCTCTACAAAAAATTATCTTGGATTTCTAGGCTCCTACAAAGTGGAAAATGGGGAAGTCAATCCTAGTTCATAATCCCTTGATTATGTAGTCTATATGGAATGCTGTTTACAACGTAGAAATGTAGTTATGGTATTTACATGTAAGCATTCTCACGGACCATGAGTTCTGTAAAATACCTTTATTTGAAATAATGTAACTTAGCAAAATTTGTTCCGAGCCGTTGTAATAATATGTTTCATTTCTCATTAATTAAAACATTCAGTGTTGTTACCAAACGGTATGTATCAAAGCTCTCCAAGGGAGGGCGGGTGATTTTTCAGACATCATCCTTTGAATGACATGACACAAGTCGGTGAATTTCCGAAGATTTGGGGAATTCTGGAAAAATCGAAGCGTATTTTTGGGGGGTGTCAATATATCATCATTGACTTCTTCAGTTTTCTTTCAATCACGGCGGTGCCATGTGCAGTTTAACTGGTGCTGTCATGGTGACTCATTGACCCTAGAGCAATAAACCAAAACCAAAATAGATTAACTTTGATGAAGGAACCGAATACTGGTATTGAAAATAATTTAATTTGCCTTGTGACAGAGAAGGTATTGCTCAAAGGCGATTAACTACAATAGAGTGCCAATAGGCCTGCAATACGTACATATTCAAGTACAACTATTCTCAAAGCCTTTCATGTAGATGCAATCGATGGCAAACAATAAATTTCCCCTTATGTAGCAGATTAAAAACAGTGATTTTATGAAAAGAGGTTTGGATCAACGGAGGAAACCCAACGTCTAATGGAAATTGAGAATTATGCTTGATCAGAATTTATGACCAGATAAAAACTGCAAATTGAGAGAGGATGACATTGAAATGTCTCGGGATAATTTTGTTCTTTACCGCACTTATTTAGTGGTGACCTTTTTCAGCACCACAGTTCAATCGGTAAATTCTTACTTTTGTCTTCATCAGATTTTCACGACTCTTAAATGAGATTAAGAACAAAAATCTGATTGAACACTTAACCAGATGAAAAAGAACGATCTACGGAATGCACAGTCACGTACACTCTGAATGCCTGCTATGAAGGCAATCTAAAACCTTGTCGGAAGATGAAATAATCTATAATGGAAGGAATTCAAGGACCTTTCGTTCAGTTCGTCGTATGGCTAATAGTTACAGAGAACACGGAACGAAAAGACAGTTTTTTTAACTCTGACAAGGTGCAGTTTTTTTCCCCTTTTTTTCCCCTCAAGATGCAGTTCAGGGAGGTCTTATGGTCGTCGGGAGAAAATTTGAACTCGTTCACGGATCCAAAGTCTGATCAGAAATAAAAATGTCGCCACTGACCATAAATATCGAGGATCCGCCGATAGTTGCAAAATTTCGTAATTCGTTTTATTTTTTCTAAGGGATTAATGAACCTTTTTCGAAAATTATATCAAAAAGTTGTATCGCGCTTTTTTTTCTCCGAAAGATCGAAAAGTTCGAAATACGCCTAAACGACCGTTGTCCCGGCCCCCCGTAAGGCAACGAAAAATTATGCAACTTCGTACGCTACAACGCGATACAATCCCGCTTTTAAATTTTGTATGCTCGCAGATGGTCCGTTAATCTCTTAGAAAATATTAATTTCTTGTTATTTTGTTACGTTTAAGTCTGAATAGTAACCCGTTGAAATAAAGTACTCCGCGTCTCTTTCGCAGAGGTAAAATAAAGGTCAACTTCAGTGGCTTAGGAACAGGTCTGCCATATATACTTACAAATCGTAATTTACATCAACTTAAAGCTTTATCCTTGTATTTTAATTCCTTCAATTCTCTATCTTAGCCCACCATAAGCGGCGCGTCCAGGTTTACAAGAGTTTGGGCTATTTTGTCAAAAATGCAATGCGAATCGCTGAACAGCTGTCACGACCCAAGGCCAATAAAAGGTCTTGTTTGATATATTTACAGACCACAATATATATCCTTAACGGCTGTCATGCAAGAGGTTATGTATTTGGTACATTCCTGGCCGAGTTAAAGATTGGTCTTGCCCTCTTTCGTGACAGTCGTTCAACGGATCCCATTACATTTGTTGTCATTTTTTAGCCCAAACTCTTTTAAAGCTGGACGCGCCGCCCATGGCGGGCCAAGAAAGAAATCACTTACAGGATTTATACTACAAGGATAAAGCTTTAAGATGATATATATTTTGATTTGTAAATATATCATATAAGACCTTTTTAAAGGCCTTTCAATGCGTCGTGACAGCTGTTCAGTGGTTCGCATCGCAATTTTGACAAAATAGCCCAAACTCTTGTAAACCTGGACGCGCCGCTTATGGTGGGCCAAGATAGAGAATTGGAGGAATTAAAATACAAGGATAAAGCTTTACGATGATGTACATTAGGATTTGTAAGTATATATGGCAGACCTGTTCACAGGCCACTGAAGTTGACCTTTATTTTACCTCTGCGAAAGAGACGCGGAGTACTTTATTTCAACGGGTCACTATTCAGACTTAAACGTAACAAAATAACAAGAAATTAATATTTTCTAAGAGATTAACGGACCATCTATCTGCTAGCATACAAAATTTAAAAGAGGGATTGCATCGCGCTGTAGCGTACGAAGTTGCCGAAGGTGCATAAGTTTTCATTGCTGTACGGGGGAGACAACGGTCTTTTAGGCGTATTTCGAACTTTTCGATTTTTCGGAGAAAAAAAAGCGCGATAGAACTTTTTGTTAAAATTTTCCAAAAAGTTTCATTAAAAGGGTCCTTTAGAAAAAATAAAACGAATTACGAAATTTTGCAACTGTCGGCGGATTCTCGATATTTATGGTCAGTGGCTCTTAAAAATAATCCTCAATATAAATATATATATCATGATGTTTATATTCTACATAGAAGTCCATGCGGGAAAACACAACAGCAACAAGGAGTGAAATCAAAATGAGAGAATAATACAAGGACGACAGCATAAAAAAACAGAAATTAAAAATAGACCCGAAAGTATACCAGAGGTAGCACTAAATCAGAGAAACAAATTTTTCACATGAGTTTTCCAACCCACTAGACGGCCTGAGATTCCAGGTTAAATCATCATTATTTATTTAGGCCCTCTAAGACCCCTAAACGCTTAAGGAGAAATTATTCTTAGGGAGACCTCGTATTTTCTCCCTTTTAGTGAGCGTCCTTGACCTATTTGATCAATTAATCAAAAGAGCTTTTAGTAGACTGTGGGCTGGCATATTAAGGAGACAAAGTTGAAGTTTTAGGTTTTGTAAACAAAAATGCAGATCTGATTGTTTGAAGAGTTAAAAGCTTTTTAAAAGCTGAGTTTTGCTCTAAGCGTATGTCTATGATATCAAAACCGTGACGGATGTTTTTAACGATCGTGGCTAAAATAAAACTTGTAGAACCACCCCTTCTGTGTCAGCACATCCCTGACTAATTTGTGGGTGTATTTCATCAGGGATGGTTTTTTTTTTTTTTTTCGTGGTGTACCATATAGCTTGAATAAGGTCAATCAGGATGAACAAAAAACTTCAAAACTAGCACTCTATCTGACAATAACGCATCCTGAAGTGAAGCAATTTTTTTTTTTTTAGACCATTCTCCGGCATCCATTTTCGCTTTGCTACCAGCTTGGGGGTTACATACCATATCCTCGGCATGTTTTTTGCATTACAAAATAGGATGCTGTCTTTGCTAAAAAGTCTTTCCTAACAACTGCGTTATCAAAGATTCCAAACAAAGCAATTTCGCACTAAGTCTTCCAAATAGCTAGTTGATTTTTCTTTGCTCAGCCTTTGCGCAAAGCAGATGTTTCATTGTTTTAATGCGAACGGTTTAACACTAAGTTTACACTATTTATGTCATGCTCCATATATGGTTTTGAACGACAAACATAAAGTGGCAACCTTGTTCATTTTTCACGTCTTTAGAGATTCAAAAAGTCTAGCGCGATTTGCAGCGCTTGCTCGGAGGAAATTCATTTCTATTTCTGACCATCTGTCGTTCCTAGAAATGCAAGAGCTGTCATCAGTATCGGTAAAAACTGTTTTGCTTATAGCCGTCCTAATGGTCACAGGTAAGAAAATTAAAGTTATCGCACAGGATTAGGAAATGTCCTTAAACAAAGCTGTAGTCCTAGAGGCAATCTACGACTTCCGCCATTGTTTTCTTTATCCAAGAACTGTATATGCATCATGAAGAATGGGGCTGTGTAGAAATCTTTCCCAGAGTTAATTTAGAGATTCAAAGAAGCGTGTCTTGAAATTCAAGCGAATGAAACTGGTGGGTTCTTTATTTGAGACTGAAATTTGCATAGACACGTTCTTTATGTTTGTGTTGACTGAATTAAAAAACCCGGCCGTTCGAGTCAAATAAAACCAAAAATGCAGGCAAGATGCTGTCAAAATAGCATCCACCCACGAGATCTATGGGACCGATGAACCTTACCTTTGTAACTAGTTAATCCGACACACAAAGGCTATAGTTCATTTTTGAAGCGCAATCTTTCGAATGCATTTTAAGACACATCTATATCTGAATACATTTGATTAAAACGTGGCTTTGTTTGGGCAAAGATAATTTTCGTTGTAAACTGGGCAAACAGTAAAATTGTCCAGTCACTTAGAATCTGTCATCTTCAGGAAAATCAAGCAAGTTTATACGGGGTAGCCGGCTAAAAACAAACCTTGGAGAGTCTTAGCTTTTACCTCGCGAAACGTAGTAGCTTGAGTTCATCTTTTCTTGGTTCGTTATTTTAATTGTTTTAAAACTTGAAGCAAGAACCTATTGAGAAAATCGAATGAAAAGAAATGAGAAAATGAGATTTAAAATACTTCAGTAATTTATGAATGAAGGGATATTTTCCATTGTTCTGTGTGAGCCGTCTGTCGTTTAGAATTATCCCGCGAACAGCTGAACAAATAAAAAGGTTTTCCACGCTTGAGATTATCAAATGAGCCGAATTCCATATGGAATATTCAATGTCTTTCAGAGTTTTTTTACTATCCCATTTGCCATTGGTAACATGACGTCACGCTGAGAACAACGCCTCTTTGAAAGAAGTTTTGAGAAAAGAAAAAGTTAAAATCAATTAGATTGAGTTGAAGACACTGAGTGGAGATGAATTTCATGGATTTACGATCGCTTTCAAAAACAAGGTTCAGATTTTCTGATCAGGTGTTTTTCTCCACTCATGTCATGACTTGCCGTGACATTATCGCAGGTTTTGTTTTCTATGTAGGTTTTTCAAGAAACTCCAGAAATGCTGAGGCGGCAGGTGGAGGAAAATGTTCATTACCATCTGAAACAGGACCGTGCCGGGGACTTTTTATGAAGTGGTTTTATAACTCTGGGTCAAAATCCTGCGAGCAGTTCACATATGGAGGCTGTGACGGAAATGATAACAGATTTGATAGCGAGGCAGAGTGCAAATCCGCTTGTGGTCAGTAACAGGTCTGCGGCAATAATTATTATCTTTTAGTTATTGGACTGTCATATAACGTTTTATTACACAAGAGGGTTAATTTAGGGTGAAACCTTGGAAACAAACTAAACGATATCCGAGACTTCCTTCAGCTGTAATCAGCTGTTTAACCGGGGGGGGGTGGGTTGATTTTTCTTTCTCTGTATTGGTGGCCAACAGCTGTGTCTGCACTTAACGACCACATCCGGGGCAATTGTTGATAACTCGAATACATGAAATCATTACCTGGATCCACCTCTCGCATGATCATTTCGTTACTTTTTTCATCTGCATATAATCTATTTCATTTATTTGTAATAAAATTTAAAAATCTGAAATGCTTCCTCTTTATCTCTTTTACCTTGATGGGCTCCTGATGATTGCTAAGTCCGTTCAAACAATTTCATTCTTTTTCAGGTTCTAGCAGTGACGACCTTTAGTGTGTTTGGAACTAGTAAATGAATTCCGAATTCTCAGCAAATGAAAGCCATTTATGGTTTGATGATAACAAATATTACTAGAGTGAAATATTTCTGCTTGATGAACTGAATGTACTGTTCGAGTCTTCAGTATTATGAAATGGAATATCATTAAAGGGTTATCTTCTAAAATGCAGCGTGAGACGACACTGAGATTGCATGTTTTTGCTACCCCAGAGTGCTCCAACCGACCCAGTCCCAGAATACGTTTATTTTTACGCAAAAATAAATGTGTGTGTGGAAGTAAACATTACTGATTAATAAGCAAGTATTGTTGACTGATCAATGAAGTCTTTCCACGCATTTTCAAATATCCTTTTTCATGGAACATAACTTACAATTTTTGAACGATGACTTTAACGAAGCATGTCGGTTGACCAAGTGCGTAACATGCGTGACGCTAAATTTAGAGTTATAGCGGGTTCGAATCCTGTCCGGGATCAACATCCTGTGTTTTAAGCGGTCAAAACACGTTACTCCCACAATCTTTTTCTTCACCTGGGAGTGGAAATAGGAACCAAACCGTTGGGGAAGAAGGAGGAGAAGTAGCAGTAGTCTTGTCGCTTCAAACTACAGCCAATCCGCACATAATAAGCTCCGGCAATGTTTACCCACTAACCAACTGGAAAGAATTAACTTGTTATAACGAATAGGAAACTTTTGGTAGCTTGGCACCGGAAATATAACAATGAGATCATAACATCCGACCAGCCCACTACCAAATTTTACGTCGCACAAATTGAAAAGAAAAGCTCGCACTTGCTGTCGTAAACATGCCACAAGTTAATGACAAAACAATGCTTTTCATGGTGCTTGTTCCTCCTATCTGTTGTTTATTCAACTGCAAGATAACTTTGTTGTGAAAAGCGTTCAGAGTATTATCTCGAGGTACTTAGAGTAAAATCCGTTGTCTTTACTTGCGCACGAAAACAATGACGACCAAAACCATTCTACTGCTGATTGTCTTTGCAATTGGTAAGTTTGAACTAAAAGGACATCTACTGCAATTTGATTCAGTAGATAATTAGATAGATAGTTTTTCTTCATATTTTTAGATATAATGGATCTATAATTTTTTATGATCGTCAATTAGTCTGTATCGCCCTATAACAGGAGTTTCGTAGAACAGATGTTTCGAATATAAATTCTAGTCCAGAAACCGTGAGGAAGGTCCCGAACTGTTTGTAAAGAATAAATGAAATATACCCTAGTTGAAATTCAACAGACTTTGTTGTGTCTACACGACAAAATTATAAGAGGAAGCTGTAGAAGTCCAGTATTGATAATTTCATCGTCAGCTGTTAATTTCTTTAGATAAGAATCCAGAGGAAATTGGTTGAAAAAATAAATAACTACCCGTAAAATCTAACCTGGGCGTTTTCACAGAGAACGTATTGGTGAGTCTTTTTGTGAGTGTGAACCTCTTTCAAAGACGTATAGGCGGTGCTGGATTTCGAAACGGTTTTCATATTTTCAGTTGTTTTTGGTAAAATTGTTTTCAGTGAGATACACGAGTACATATTCCTGAAATATCACTTGATCCATGTTGGACCCCTCCAGCTAATGAGAAGTTGGTAGTACCATGTGGTATTTTTACGTTTGCATTTGGTTACAGAACTTAGTTGTCTAAAAAACACTGCACTAATAAACTGCGCTCTTACTGAAAATAAACTGAAGTAACTGGCTCCCTACTCATTTAAAACTTATATGTGAAAATTGCTTTCTTAGCTCGTAAATGTTTTATTTCAAATGAGACTAATTTTACAGGTGGCGCTTTTATATATGAATGGAGCCACAAGACGATAGAGGACCTCAGGATTAGATGGGTTTTGTCAATGATCAGATTATTGCTATATGTCACTCTCCATTATTTCCTTTTCGCCAGAGTAATGCATTTAGAGTTGTTGGGTAGAAATGAAAAGGGGGTTCTTATTTTGTATCCCAGTTTTGTCATTACGGTAAGGACACTACAAAAATAATTTTCTCTCTCTTGAATGATCCGACTTATCCCCGAGATCCTTCTCGTCCCTGGTTGGTAGAGGTTATAGATCAATCGAATAAACTGGGAAGGAACGCTACTCTAAATTTAGCAGAATCCAGACTATTCATGATATTTGTCCCCCTGACCCGGTGAACTAGCGAGACTTGCGACTCGAAAGCGAGGCTAACAATGCTAGCGTTCGAAAACCAATGCTGCCATCCAATTGGCTATACTATACTCGCTGTGTATTCCTCAATAGCGAGTAAGTAAGGTGAGAACCCTAACCCTAACCGTGTGTAGTTGTAAAATCATATTCACGCGCGCATTTTTGAAGTGAATTTTACCAGGTATTACCTTAGACCTCAGGGTTGGAAGACAAAATTTGGCTTTCTGAGTCAGTTATTAATCTTACAGTTTGTAGATTACGAAATGAGTCTTACGATATCCTCAGAAACCCAATTTTTTGTGACAGTTTCAGCTGGGACGCATGCCAAAAATCCAGAAGTCTGTAACTTACCAAAACTTGAGGGCCCTTGCAGAGCGGCAATACCGAGATTTTACTACAACAGTGAGACGGGAGAATGCGAGCAGTTCCTTTTTGGAGGATGTGATGGCAACGCAAACAACTTTGAGACAAAGGAAGAATGCGAGAATAAATGCAAATAACATCATATCGGGTGGGTAGCGAATAGGCATTTATAGATTATGCTAGCATAATTTTTGGCATAATTCGAGCAAACTGGCATAATTTCTGCCAAGTAGCAATGCTAGCATAATTTGCGCATTTTGATAATTATCAGATCATTTTTGATGCCATTATTTGATAATTTTTTGTCTCTAGTCCCAAGCACTTGGTGACCTTAATCAATATTTAAAGTTTTAGTTAAACTAGTAGCATTTGTAGTTCACTGTGAAGCACTGAGCCCGGGTCTAACCTGAACCACATGTTTATTTGAAATTCATTGTGGATTTGTTGCTTTTCTTTCCTGTAGAAAAACGGCTTCTAGTTAAAAAAATATATATTTTGGACTTATTTGCATTTTTTCAAAGAGCATAATTTAAAAAAAACGGTGGCATAATTTGGAAAAAAGAGCATAATGTTAGCATAATTTGGCCAAAAAAAAAGCAATGCTACTAGCATAATATGCCACTTTTTACTAGCATAATCTATAAATGCCTAGTAGCGAATCTAAAAAAACTTTGCTTCCCTTTTTTGTCTGACTCGTAGAGCAACAATTATTTTCAACTGACTTCACATCTCATTCTCTTTAACCCAAAATAAGAAGTGCCCCCCGGAGTCCTTTGCCAACTATATCTATGAATTTTTCTTTCAGATACTGGAATCTGTGACAAGAGCTTCCCTGAACTTTCAAACCGATGTACAGCCACATGGAATGGAAATTAGTTTATTTTTTGAGGACGAAAAATATTTCTGAGCTTTCAGGGAGTGAAAAGCGTTACAATAAAGGAGTTAGCTACCTAGAATATCATCTTCATATTTTTTCAACATGAATGCTTCAAGCCCTATTTGGCTCATGATCTTTTTCTGGAGTAACCATCTATGACTCTGACTCGAGGCTTCCATGCAAGAATATTTAACTCTAATCCAAAATTTTTTAGGATGGACAGTTATATTGTGAAATTTTCCTTTACATATTTACCCCAACATCAATGATTCGCTTCCACACTGACAGTTCTTTCAGCTGATTTCGTCCACTAAACAATCAACCTTAGGTTAAGTAACTCACTCCATTGTAAAAAGTCACAGGATTGGCGAGGTTGGTTTATGTTATTCTCAGCTTGGCTTTACTTACTGGCCTTAGCAGTTCATCTTGCTAGTCATAGAAGAAAGGAAATGCCTTTGATACATTTAATTCATCTCACTCGTTAGATGGTTTTTAGCTCCAAGCATTACACCACACAACACAAATTTTCCATCATTTACTGTCTTAAAATTCAGCACGTGACTTCCAAAGGTTACGTGATTGGCAACAGGAACGAGCCTTGTGTGTCCAAAATGAGAGACAGTGTCAACCATAACACCAGCCTCGTCGTTATCCAACCACACCTTTGCTTTCCCACCTTCACTAGTGGTACGAAACGCTATGACAACAGTATTGCTAATTTCAGATCGTGAGATAGGTACAAAAAATCGTAGCCTTAATGTAGAATGCGCTGATTCTGCTTTCCATCCATCGTAGCCATCATTTCGCACAGGTCCGGGATTAATTTGTACAACAGTTTCTTTACGGTACCCAATAGCAATACCACGAATTTTTGTAAACCCCATTTTTCCGATTTCCCTAACATAAGCGATGGACGAAAAAATCTTTTGGTTATATCAGGTGTAATAAGAGAATAACAGAGCGGGTCTGGGAGAGGATTTGTATCTTCAGTAAAAAAAACTGACTTCGGTAACATGTATAAACTTGAATGACTTTGCAAGTTTTGTTTAGAACTTTCTATAGCTTTTAGCAGAGCTTTACGAAAGATGTCGATGATCATCATTGCAATCTGCGCATGTGCCAAAATGCCAGCGTGATTGTGATCTGATGAAAACATGGAGGAAACCTCAGTCCCAAAATTTGGACATAGGGACTGACGCGTGCTAACACTAGTAATACCATAATGCTTGGCGAGCATAGTCTGTCCGTGATTTTCGAGGTTATCACATACGGGAATTGCGTTATTTCCACCGATGAAGTTCACAAACATAACTGCTGGAAAAGATTTTTCACTTAGCAGTTGCCTTGAAAGGTTTTCGAGAGACAATGCCCTCGGATGTCGAGAGTCTTTGAAAACTATATAATCGTTCACTGAAAACTCAAGGAGTACAATGTCAATAGTATTTCCAGGACTCATAAGAGTTCTGTAGCAAAAAGAGAAAAAGTTGCTTGCAGTCCCTCCAAGAGCCATGTTTTGTAGTGTGATGACAGATCCTGTGAACGGCTGTACGGCTTTTTGCCACCAATCAATAAATACTCGATAATATATCCCTCGTAGATCGGAAAAATCGCTCATTATTCCGCCGCCGGCAGATATGGATCCCCCCATGACTACTAGGCCAATATTCTTACCGCGCAAAACCTTTGCCATAGCATAGTTGAGTCGATGCGTGGTTGATGCTCGTTCTACAGTTTCTTTTACATATACCTCAGGCGTGATGGACATGTCCCCTAAGGACTTATAATTGTCTTTGTGATACCAGACTTCATAAGGGTCTCTTTCGACTGAGTGTTTAAGAGCATTGTATTCCCCTCGTGATAACTTGTCTGAAAAAGGTTGGAAGCCAAGCTGTCCAACTTGTGACAAAGTGAAAGTAAGATCTACGACAGAGAAAATGATAATAACGAAATAACACGTCCAATTCATGTGCGTCTCTGTTCATTTAAATTTCGACTCCAACTACAATGAAATGATTGACTTCTAACCTGTTACTTACGGTATTTTTTGCACAACAAAGGTACCCGTTAAAGTCACTTTAAGAATTTAAGTTAGATATTTACATTCAACTCATTTTTCGTTTTGTTCTCCTTTGTATACAAATTGACTTCAGTTTTTGATTTCGAAGCCTTACAGACCACTTTCATAAATGGCTGCCGGATTAATATTCTTCTGTTTAAATTTAAATTAGCCTTTCTGGCTTCGCTTGAGATAATGTATTCTTTTGAATTTCGTACTGGAGAACGACGCCAGAAGGGCTAATTTAAATTTAGACAAAAGAATATTAATCCGGCAGCCATTTATGAAAGTGGTCTATTATGTCAAGAACATGATCAAAGATGAAGACGCACATCGATTGACAGCTCTAGGGCGGAGGCGTATCAAAAATATAACCGTTAAAGACCGTTGACCTCAGAGATGTACATATATTAGATACCGCGTGGGTCTGAGGAGGTGTTTCTTGAGTGTGGCCAGAGTTCTCATGGGTTCCTCTCCTTCCACAAAGACCAACACCATAAATGAAAAATGGATGAAAAGCCACTCCGTGCCATAGCTGCACTCAAGTTAATTTTCGTTCATTTACAAGGGAACAATTCTACAATCGGTTAATCTGATGAGATTTCGCTTCGCAATACCTCGAATAGGATCGACTTAGATGGAATAATGGGCTTAAAGGAAACGAAGAGAATCGGGCAATAAATGTTCAGGATTTCTGAGTAACACAGATTTTCTTTTGCTGTGGAAACCTATATGAGAAACCTAGTTTCTTGAACGCGAAACCTTTTAACTTTTCAAAGATTGACAGCTATTAATCGCCTATAAGTTTTACATGACTTTAATAAGTCTCAAACTGAAGGCCATCTCAGGAGAGACTGTCTCAATGACGACAGTGTTGAAAATGGATTTGACGGGTAACCATTATCTGTCCAAATATCCAGTTAGGTACTTAGCAGGTGAATGTTTTCATTACTTGACAGAAATGTATTCTTTTTAGTTAATACTTACTCGCGGCGATCATACGATCAATAAATAACACTGTGCAAGTGATTGTTTGGATGTCACAGACTTCAGTGGTATATCTAGTGGCCGCTTAAGTTCTGATAATGTTTGGTTTCGAAACTTTAATGTCGCGATTTACTTGGAGAACTCATTTCGTGATGCTGCTGTTAGCTGTGTTTATTATCAAGAGGGAAACTGTACACTGGTCATACATGGGAAATGCGGCCAATATTTCACGACAGCAATATAAAATTGTCTCTCGTAATGGTTCTATCGGACTAAGGATGAACAGGGACTTCATTCCGGCGAAGCTCGGACTTCTCAGGTCCGCTATTGAAAGAGATCCGTTTGAAACGTGGTTTTTTAAAAACCGATTTAAGTCCAAAGTAGATTTGCTCATGGCCTCCAAACCTTGGAACAGCGGCGTATTCCAACGAAAAGGCACCACAAGTCGCCTCAAAAATGTAATCCTACGATCGCTTCAGGGTGAAAACATTGGCATCGCTATCATGGGTGGATCAATTTCTGCAGGTGCCGGTCTGACGTATGATGGTGAAGACCTAAGAGGCCTGTATTACCGAGTTTTTAGTGACTGGTGGCGCAAAATAGTGCTGCCACTCACAGGGTCTAGCATAAAACTTAGTAATCTTGCTATGGGTGGAACCAGCAGCAACTTTTACGCTTTTTGTTATAGCGTTTTTTTAAACCCTGAAACTGATATGGATCTCGCGTTTCTTGACTTCACCGTGAATGACTATGTTCAGTTTAAAAACTGCAAGTTTCCAATGGCCCTACCATTAGAACAACTTACTAGAGAAGTCTTGAGCGAAGGAAGTTCACCCGCCGTTATGTTCGTTAATTTTGTACAAGGTGATGTAAAACGTCCAAAATGTGAAAATTTGGAGAACCACGGACAGACACTTCTCGCTAAACACTACGGAATAACAACGTTTAGTTTGCGAAAGTTTCTATGTTCAGGTTTTTCAGCAAAACAGAAAAACCTTTCCAAAATGTTTGCAACTGATGGCAATCACATCAGCATAATAGGCCACGCTCAGATGGCTTTTATGATGATAAACCATGTACGGCAATTAATGCTTAATGTGCTTGACGGCTTGATGACTACCATGAAAGGGAAAGTAACTGCTGAAAAACTGTCGCTTCCATCAATCGGTGATAGAATAATATTACCAGACTGTCCTCTGAAATTTAAAAATCTTCCAGAAACTTTGTTCAAGAGCTACTGTCAAAATCTTTGCGAACACCCCAGGTGTTTCACCCAAATAACACCCGACTGTACTTCAAACATTACGGCAAATCAAAGTCTGCAAGTTAATGCAATCGGGACTTTTGGATTTGAGGCGATTCAGAAAGTACCTATTAATAGTGTGTTATTACCTAATGCCACATGTGAAGCTAAGCAACGAAGCCTAGAAAATCATGATCAGCAATTTAATGAAATTCAGACTCACAGAACAGATGCATATGGGGGATGGAAGTCCAAGTCTAAAAACTCTATGCTGGAATTGGAAATACTAATACCGTTCACGTCTCTCTCAAAGCAGTGCATTATGGAAGGTGAAACTCCGGCAAGAATGGTGGCAATAGCTGTTCGAACACGTGGTAATGGTGGACAGGCAAAAGTGTGGTTAAATGAACACGAAGAAAGAGGAGTTTTGATCAGCAGTTATTCCCTGTTTAGTCACACTAAACTACACACTATTGCTAGTCACGTGATGCCCGGGCGGCATGTGATTAGCATCAGAACAGAAACCCCAGGGGTATTCATTTTGTCGGGTGTTATGGTTGGACCGACTCACAAATGATAAATCCCTGTGATGTGAGATTCTGATTTTGATAGATTATATGGGAATTGGACTAATAGACGGGTTCTTGCTAAAAGATGACCTAATGCCTAAAAGAAACTTCACGGCCCGCAGTCCGCAGTCGATTTTTCGGCTGGTACCTGAAGTTAAATGATGATGAGTTCCTAAACAATTTCATCACCTCAAACCTTCAGTTTGGTGAGGCGACGCTGACTTTAGCTAGCGAATGTAAAGTAGGTCCCAGGCAGCGAGCGTATTTTTTTAAAAAAAAACCCAATGAGACTAGATTTTCTTGATCCTTAAAGAGTATCTGTTAAAAATTTGCGGGGAAACCTTGATATGCGGTGAAATCTTGATATGGTAGCAACGTCATTAACCTGAGTGTAAAAATATCTGTGGAGATTAATAATGACCGGAAGTCGCTGAGTGTGATAAACACCTGTAACAGCCAATAAGCAAAGAACTCATGATCTTTACTCGTCAACTGCAGTTCAAGTCATCGTCAAGGGATCTATCTTAAAATTACGATGAGTTTTGGAACGTGTAACTGGTTGTATTACTTGGCACATACCGGAAACAGGTTCACCAGGAAAGTTGAAAGCTTTTCAACTTTAACTTGACATATCGATTACCTTTAAATCACGTAAACCGGAGACAAAAATCTAGAATGTTCCATATAACGATCTTTATAATTCTTCTTCAAGTAACGTGCGGTGCGGTACAAGAAAGAGAGGACTGTCATTCAAGTTTGCATAACAAGCAGTCTGAAGTGAGAGACAAACTTCCTGCGAAGAATCTGACTAAAATCTATACTCTCAAGCATTCGCTTCAAAGAAATCCGTTCGATATCTGGTACTTCAAAGATAAGTTTAAGTCTTTAGAAGATTTATTACTTACGACCGAGAAGTACAACAACCAGATTGTTGAACGACAAACAACAAAATATCGTCTTAGAAATGTTATGGGAAAAGTTCTACTTGGTCAAGATATTGGCCTTATTGTAATGGGTGGATCAACATCGGCTGGAGGTGGATTAATCAACGATTTCTCCAATCTAAAAGGAGTTTATTATCGTGTTTTTGTCGATTGGTGGCAGAAAGCCATACAGCCTTTCACAGGATCTCGCGTCAAATTGCGTAATCTCGCCGTTGGAGGAACTTCTAGCGACTTTTTCTATTATTGTTACAAAACCTTAATGAGACCTGAGGATAACTCAGACATTATCTTCCTTGAACTTTCAATAAATGACTATCTTCAATTCAAGGACTCTAAAAAGCCAAGTGCGTCCTCTCTTGAAAAACTTACAAGGCAGCTCCTCGAGGAAAAATCTTCCCCAGCAGTAGTGTATGTTAATTTTACTCCCGGAAGTAATAACATTCCCATATGTGACAACCTAGAGAATCACGGGCAGACTATGCTAGCCTGGCATTATGGGATAACAAGTTTCAGTATGCGCGAGTCGTTATGTTCAAATGATGGAGACAGACAATTTCCAGCGTTTTTCGCCTCAGATGGAAATCACAGCGGTAATATCGCACACGCACAAATCGCTATGATGATAATCAACAACGTTCGTAACACTTTATTAGACACTATAACAAATACCCATCGAGGACTCTTTTATTTGCGATGTATCGACTTACCGAGACCTGTTTATTTTGCGGGCAAACAAGGATCTGTCCCAGGCCCTCTCTGTTATTCTCACCTAACACCAGACGTAAGTAGCACGTTCTTCAATCCGTCTCTCTCTGTCACAGAAATAGAAATTACGGGATTTAAGCGCACTCGAAATCTACCTATTAGCGTTGCTGGAAGTAGTCCATTGGAAAAGAAACTCCGGCCTGTGCGGACTGATGGTTTTGGTGGATGGGAGGCAGAGAAAGTAAACTCTACTCTACAACTAAAAATTGATTTTCCTTTTGATGGCATTTCTGGGGATAATCAGACTAGAGATGTTATCGTAGCCTTCCGAACAAATGGTTATGGAGGAAAAGCAGAAGTTTCATTGGACAAACGTAATAAAAGTTTCTATGCTGATGCTTATTCCATATTTGGATATACACGACTCGTAAAGGTAGCGCGTCGCGTGACACCAGGAAGCCACAATCTGAGTTTTAAGATTGTAAAAAGCGGAAAGTTTGCTTTATGCGGTATAATGACTGCAGGTCCAGAACCCGAGCCATGACAAAGTAATGAGCCTAAACAAGACTCTGTTGATCATGTGACTGTTACGATTGGGCAGGAACTAGAAACTCACCAAAAGAATGCATCACGTACCTAGCTGCTTTCGGGCAAAACATGATTATTGGATCAGGTAACCTGAAAGGGTCTAAAATGGGTTGATATTGGGTACCGATCCCGCGACGAGTAAGTGGAAAAAGTTACCAAAACGGAAACAAATGACTTATGCTTTGTGCAACTACAGATGGAATATACTGCAAAGATGATTTTTCTGTGCACATGTTCAATTGACAAAAATTAACGTGTATGAATGAAAGTTCATAATTTTGGAGTAGCGTTGGTTCATTTTGCGGTGTCACAGACCGTTTAATGCTACAAATGCGTCAAAAATTTTCAACTAGTTCATGACATTAGCAAATAAAGAAGTGCTTGCCTTCGAAACATACCTGATGTATGCCGTTTGTGAAACCGTGTCTTTAGTTTCATGTATATGCTATGCACATCTTTATAACGAAATTTATTCATCAATAACCTGTTGTTTATGAATTCAGTCATTACAGATAAAACACTTTTAAGGTTGCTCAAGATTTTTTCACGTCTTTGCTTAACTTTTATTGATTTCCTCTAATTCATGATGCAAATTTTCCGACTTTATTTAAGACCTTGTCCATTCATGAAAAATCTGTAATGAAACATATCTTCTGGAAATAAATATCTTTTTGTCATTTAACAAGTTTTCATGGTAGTAGTACATATCGTGTTTGCTAATGGTCGGTGGTACTGTCTTCAATTGACATTCATGGCATGTTTTCGAATGATTATCAGTCAGCTGACTTCTCCATTGTTTCCTACAAAAAATTCAAAGGAAAAAAGAAATAATATATCATAACACATTGAACAACAAATCAAAGCAAGTGTCTTTTATACAGCAACACCTACTAGTTAAAAAGTCAGCACATTTTAGTCACCTGTTGCCGTTTTCCACGGATGTGTCCCATGTAAGCATTGTTTAATGCCTTCAATAAATCTTTGTTTGATCCCCAGTCTCCCTGCAAAATAAACGCACTGTACAGAGGTGGCCAAATTTTTGAAAGGAGCATACCATTCTCTCTTATTTACTTCATCAGTGTGACGCGAAATGCCTCAGCCAGCGTGTGAACTTTTCATCTTACCGTCCGTTTCCCCCGAAAGCGGCCAAAAAACTGCCTACTGAGTGCTTCACGAAGGGCAGGATTATAACCCCAACCTTCCAGCTGTAAGGAAAAACAAATGCAAATTCTCCTAACTAATCACCACAGGATTCATAAAATGCTTGTTAGGAGAAGTTAGCACGTCCATCTGAAGCTGAACTGAGGGTAATTTGCAGGATTCACCCTCTACCTATTTGACTCAGGTCGCTTAGCTATCAAGATGGATAAATTTTTTTTTCACCTTTGCTTCAGGCGAACTGCAAAGAAAATACGAGAAATTTTCCGTTGATTTTCAACCCTTCTGATCCAGATTGTAACCATAAAGGTCAAAACAGGCAGCTGATAACGACGATTTTTTTCCTTCTTAAATCAGGCATTTGCGTTTCCGATCGTTTTTTAATTGTTTCCTCCATCTGAATGAGTTTAGCTCGATTTAGTTGAATTAGTTCAGGGAACTAATTATCCAGTTCACCTTTGGTTTCATGTTCTTAACTACAATGAAGTAATTACCGTTCTCTTTCCTCTGATATGTCCAAAATATGCTTTATTGAGGGCTTGCTCTAAGGGCGGATGATCATCTGATTGCTGAAATGATTACAATATGATTATAATATGATAACACGTGACAATATGAACCTGTGGTTCAGTTGTAAAGTCGTGCATTGATGGAAAAGCTTAATTGAGGCATGGGATGAAGAAATCCCCAAAGCTCATTAAAAAAAAATACCACAGCTGGACAAAAAAATGCACATTCTTCATTCTCCTGTATAGCGCATACATGCTCTACGCTGCCATAAAACTGTGCTACCCACAGATTGCTTTAAATAATCTAGCTAGACTGCCATAGTGAAAGCAAGGCTTACCGTTCTTTTTCCACGAATATGTCCAAAATAAGCATTATTAAGTGCCTGTTCCAAAGGTGGAGAATCATCCTTGTCCTGTAAAATGGAGAGAACTTCGAGTTAATTGAATAATCTGTAACAAAATAAGTACAGGATCTTTCGTTGTGATTAGTGAAAAGTGAAGTTAATTTAGACCTGTTTGCATTTGAATGAAAGCAAATCAGTGCTCCAAGACACAAGGAAACCGTGTATAGTTCAAAGTAAATACTCAGTGTAATTAATTTCCATGGCCGGCAGAGCCGCTACCATTGGCCACGGTTCTTTGACATTCTTTATTACATTCTTTATTCAATCTTGTTATTGAAACTGTTTTTTTTTTTTTTTCATGGCTGTGTATAAAGGTCTCTTTCACAAAAGATATAGCTTTATCTGAGTAGAACATGCGACTTCAATAAAAAGGAAATCCTTTCAATCAAAATTTCGATTTCGATTTAATACTCAGGATGAAAACTATGACGCGTTTTGTCTCTGAAGATGAAGGTGGTACAATGGTATAAATAAGTAGTTGTAGGCTGTACTGTGAGATCTTCGCAAATCAACCATATACTAACCGTTCTTTTGCCCCTAATGTGACCAAAATATTTCGAGTTTAATGCTTGAAGTAAGCCGGGCGGATCTTCAGATTTTTTCTCCGTTTCACTGCTTGCTAAGCAAACCACACAAAATAAGACAGCGAGTCTTAAAAACATCATTGACCTGTAAAGAAATATATACAAACATTAAGAGTCTCCTCTTCTTTTTATAATTAATTGTTACAATAGCCATGATTTCAAGTTCTCCCAGCCTATCAGGTCCTCCGTAATTTTTCTGTCTAATATCAAGAGTCCTTAATTAAGACCGCAGAGACAAGTGCCCGATAAATTTACTCTTGCAGCCGGATAGTCAGATAAAAAAATGAAGCACTGACAAGTTCTTTTCTTTAAAGGATACTTTATCTTTGGTTCCTAGGTTTTTTTTTTACTTCATCTCTAATGATGGTTGTTAAGGTACGTTTCCTCGAAATCAAGTCTTTCATATTGCGGGAAACTCATCCTTATTTCTCAAGTATACACAAGACCAAAGCAGGAGAATTATTTGAGCAGAACTAAATGCTGAGAATAAAGATGTAGTCACTGCATTTTAGCGCTTTTAACAGGCATGATAAAGTCAAATGAGTGACATGAAAAAAGGAGGAATATTTCATATCATTGACACAAAGAAACAATGACAAAAGACGCGAACACAAAGGCTTGGAAATATCTTATTGCGCGTGGGAACGCTCACAACACGTAATACTCAATATCTTTTGGGTGGTACCCATTCAGCCAAGACAGCAATCGAGAAGAAAATCAGAGGATTTCCAGAAACAGTGCGACTTCGTCGTGACCAATACGTGTGCTCTTAACCATTATTAAAATATACAGGTAGTACTTGCAAAACGACCGCGTAATTACACAAGACAGCAGTTAGATTTTAATCTTTTACGGTGTGACAATCTACTGAAAGTAAGTCGGAATTTCATAAGGTCAAAAAAGAAGCTTTCGTGTTTCCTCCTAAGCATGACTCTGTACATTTATATTTCTTTATTTTTCTTTAGTTTTTTGTTTTCGAGGCATGAATTCATCCGATATTGTCTGAAAGGACAAAAAAAAAGTCCTAGTACAAACCAAGATTCAGTTCAGTGACACCCAATTTAATACGCCAGCCTTAAAATAATGGGTAACACATGCAACAAAAAAAGTGCTGAAAATTTCTCAAACATCATCTTTGAGCTCATGATGAGCTTTTTTGAAACATGATAGAAATTCAGCTCGGCAGTTATAATGAATAGCAAAAACATTCCCATACCTTTACATCAATACCAGAAACACCACTCAAAGAATAAATACTCAAACATCATCGTAAATGAAATTTTATCATACACAGTCTTCTTACCTGTACTCTGCTGTTCCTTGTCGATGAAAAAGTCGTTCTAGAACCAGATTTACAAAGTGTTTCGTGTTAGTCGCACCAACTGAAAGTGAGCGTCGGATGAAAACACCGCACTTAATATACAATTCCCTCCAAGCATTTTCATTGTCAACACTTCAATTATCTTTTTAATTACAATCTTACTGATCATCATCAAATAAAATGTTCTTCCCGACTGACGCGGAACAAACGTCCTCCCACTGGTCGCAATTAGCAGTTTAAAAGGCATCCGGTCAAACCTCATTAACAAGTATGTTTTATATATTCCTATCGACAATTACTGCTCCGCCTTTTCATTCAATATCGTTTCTTTGTGTTCGATATTAATCAGTGAAAGTAAAAGAAAAAAGAGATTTCCTTTGTTCATAGGCCACATTTTATTTACCGGCCCAAACATCCGCGTCATAGATTCTATTGCTTCCATCTTTTCCAAACATAATAGTTCCAATTTCTGTAAATTATTCTCTAAAGAATATATAAAAACTTTTCCCAGCCTTATTTTTATCATTCGTATTAATTTCCAATGTTTATAAACTCTTCTTGAATGGAAAAGGAGTCTTAAAAGGCGGATATTGTGAAGAGCTTTTGTAATCACATGAGTTCCTAATGAGCACATATTCTGTTTCCTTTCTGTGAAAGACATATTTCCAAACCCGACAGCTTTTTCTCCGATCACAATGCACATCCCTCCGTTTAAAGTAGACAAAACCTCGCTGTTTCAATTTTTTAACTTTATGTTTTTTGCAGTGAAAAGCCAGGTTTTTAAAGTTGCCTTTTGCGAGGAGATCAGTGTCTTTGCGTGTTTTGAAGCCGCTCCATGACTCTCTTTAATCATTTCCGTAATAACATGATTTCTATAGCTCTCATAATAATACCACGGGGCATTTTAATACTTATAAGTTTATAACTTTCTTAATTTTTGGCTTTGCCTTGAGCCTTGCCAAGGTGCCCCAATAAATTCTCAAACAAAAGAAATTAATTATGTGTTCATCAAATCCGACGGAGTTATCTTTAGCACCAAGCCTGGAATTTTACACTTCAGATCTTCGCTTATATCTTTGTTAGTTAACTTGTGTCAACTTCTATCTGAGAAGCGGCGACGAAAATGATTTCAGTTTACTTCTAATTGAGCAACGGACGACTTTTCGCGACCGAGTGAAGTTTTAAAGGAAGAGGTATTTTGTTAGCTCTATGTGTGATAAATCTTTTCTTCTCTGGATTAAATGTATACTTCCCAACGGAAGCTTGATAATTTATGAAATCAGAGCTTTTTTGATAACGCAAAACCAAGCTTGACTTAGTCGTTCACTTGGGTTGAGATAAAAATTCTAGCACTGAGCGGTACTGAATGTGAGTAAAAAGGTGTTCAGTGTTATGCCGGCATGAGTTCTTATTTTCCTTTAAGTTCCCTGGACAAATGTTTGACCATGTTGCTCACCAAAAAACTCAACTTGATTTATTTGAGCTCCGGAATCTTTAAAAAACGCATTTCATAATTTTTCTTTTAATCAACCGGTTCTCGATAAAGAAAAAGTGGGAACCCCTGAGCATACGACCATTTGCTATTACGGAAGTGCTTGCGTTAGATGAAAAGCAATCAGTCTTCACTCTCAAGCAAAGGCATCTGGGACTTCTAATGACTTAGGATAAAACAAATTCCTGAAAACTAAGACATCTGTACTTAAAACTGGATACAGAATATATCTCATATGAACTTTTATGATTCGTTTCTCCCGAATTTTCCCAGAATCTGCCAAACGCTTGAAACGAAAGAACAGCACTTTTGGAGCAGATGGTGTAAGACAACTTTTAATGTCCCGAGCTATACAAACTCCTCGTTACGGCCATTACGTTACTTCTCTACTCGCTTGGTGTACTTTACTTGCTAGGCATACTTTAATTACTTGCTTGGCCTACTTAACTGTAATTGCTTAATATACTTTGTTTGCTTTACTTGCTTCGTATACTTTACTTGCTTGATGTACCAATTATTTGCTCGACTTACTCTATTTCCTTAGTGTACTTAACTCAGTGCTTGGAACACCTAAAGTAAAGTACACCGAGCAAATGAAGTACACCAAGCAAGTAGAGTACGTCGAGCCAATTAAGTACATCAAGCAAGTTAAGCACACCAAGGATGTAACGTACATCAAGAAAGTAATAAGTACATTAAGCAAGTAAAGTAAACCAAGCAATAAAACTACGCCAAGCGAGTAAAGCACGACAAGTAATTGATACGTAAATTGAGCAAGTAAAGTACTTCAAGAAATTAATAAGTACATTCAGCTAGTAAAGTACACCAAGAGATTAATAAGAACATTGAGCAAGCAAAGTACGTCAAGAAATTATTAATTACATTGAGCAAGTAAAGTACGCCAAGTAAGTAAAGTACGCATCAAGGAAGTAGAGTACAACAAGCAAGTAAATGATACATGAAGGAAGTAAAGTACACTAAGCAAAGAAAGTATATCGAGCAAGTTAAGTAAAGTACGCCAAGCAAGTACTTTTAAGCACATGCCAAGCAATTAATTAGTACATCAAGCAAGTAATGATTTTCTTTGTCCTTTGTTTGACAATGCTCAGCACGGTTTCCTTCAGGGTCGATCTACAGTCACCCAGCTTCTAACGTTCTATCACGAGATTAGCCAGTCTCTTGATAAGGGCCTGCAGTCGGACATAGTGTACCTGGATCTCGCGAAGGCTTTCGACAGTGTTTCCCACCAAGGGTTGCTTCTAAAACTCTCCCAATACGGTGTCAGTGGGAAACTTCTGCAGTGGTTTGAGAGTTATCTAGATGGACGTGGTCAGCAGTGCTTGGTCCACGGTTTCACCTCTAGACGTTCCCCAGTTCCATCAGGAGTCCCTCAAGGCAGTATCCTTGGTCCTCTGCTGTTCTTAGTTTATGTGAACGACCTCCCGCCGGTGATACAGAATCATATCGCACTCTTCGCCGACGACTCAAAGTGTTCCAGTGTCATTGATAGTCTACAGGACTGTGAGTCACTCCAAAAAGACCTGGACAGTCTGCAGGGCTGGAGTGATAATTGGCACCTAAAGTTTAACACCTCTAAATGTGAGGTACTAACCGTCACACGTAAGCGCTTCCCACTTCGCTACGATTATAAGTTGAACAACATCTCACTTAATCACGTCACTCAAGTAAAAGACCTCGGAGTGTCTATCTCTTCCGACCTCACATGGGACACTCACACCAACACTATATTAGCTAAGGCCAATAGGATGCTTGCATTCTTGCGACGCAACTGTCTTTCGTCATTCACTACAGATCATAGGAAATTACTATATCTCACGTTTGTAAGATCACATATTGGCTATGCTAGCGAGATATGGGCTCCCAGTTCGATCGGTGGCATAAAAAAAAAATACAAAGTCTTCAACGCAGGGCAACAAAATTCATCTTAAACACGCATTGGCAAGAGGATATTTCTTATCATGAGCGCCTTTCTCGCCTCAACCTGCTACCGTTAACATACTGGCACGAAGTGAAAGACTTAATTATCTATTTCAAGTGTCGCGCTGGCCACTACACCTTACCCCTAGCTGATTATGTCAGGCCCAAAGGCACCCGTCTTAGTCGTCATAGCTCTGATCAAGACGTACTAATTCCTAAGTGCCGTACAAAGCTTTTTCAATTGAGTTACTTTAATCGTGTCGCTAAACTATGGAATACCTTACCTGTATCCACTCATATTATTAGTTCTCTCAATCAGTTTAAATCTCACGTACTCCAACGCTATTCCGCTGCTTTTCGTACAAACTATGACGTCACTAACTTCAACACCTGGAAGTCGATCTGCTGCAAATGCAGCAGGTCACGTGATCTTCTATTAGTTGGTAACTGCTGCTATTAGGACTTTCTATCGGCCGCATAAGGGATTTATTCCTATCGTTTTCGTTTTTGCTTTTATTATTTTATATACTTTTTTATATACTTTTTCCACTGTCTATTGTTTACATAGTTAGTATTTGTATATTTCTCGTAAGGGCACACTTAATTTGGAGCCTCGCTCTGTTGTGTGTCCCGCACCTTTGTCCTCCGTTCTCCTCTGTGTCTTGTTCATATGTATATTTTAGTCCTTTTAGTATTGTAAGTATGGTGAAAGCGATTAAATAAATAAATAAAATAAACAAGTAAAGTACATCAAGCAAGTAAAATATGCCAGGCAAGTAAAGTACATCAAGCAAGAAAGGTATGCCGAGCAAGTAAAGTACGCCGAGTAAGTTGAGTATGCCAAGCAAGTAAAGTACGCCGAGTAAGTTAAGTACGCCAAGCAAGTAAAGTACGCCGAATAAGTCAAGTTAAGTATGCCAATCAAGTAAAGTACGCCGAGTAAGTTAAGTAGGCCGAGCAAGTAAAGTACGCCGAGTAAGTTAAGTATGCCGAGCAAGTAAAGTAGGCCGAGTAAGTTAAGTATGCCAAGCAAGTAGATTACGCCGAGTAAGTTAAGTATGCCGAGCAAGTTAAGGACACTAAGGAAGTAAAGTACATAAAGCAAATAATCACCGCATCAAGCAGGGAAAATATATGAAGTAAAGTAAATAAAATATATCAAACAAGTAATTTATTCACTTAGTAAAGTACGCTAAGCAAGTAAAGTATGCCAAGCAAGTAAAATATGCCAAGCAAGTAAAGTACATCAAGCAAGTAATTGATACACCAAAAGAGTCCCGGATACCTCTTTATAAAACTCAGTCACGTAAAAATATTAGGCCTTTTCGCGCATCACGCATAATGTCCAAAATCTTTTCACCTTCACGCAAAGTTTGCGACAGTCACGTTCCACATTATAATTAAAAACGCAACTCCACGAATTAACATCTTTACTTTTACTAGTCTTACCAATCTTCAGTAACAAAAGATGACGTAATATCTTTTCTTATTTGTTCAAGTACCATTTGTGGTCTGTTTTATAACTTTTGTCGATCCATATGAAGTCCATGTTCTGTCAAAATCCTGGTCAAAACCTGTGCACAATCGTTCGAGAACAATACATACATTTTCAAAACCATAAAAACCCGCAAAACAAAATGTTTCTCTAATCACCTTTAATTCAGCTCTTATTTCACGTTTGATTAAAAAAAGTTAGTTCATGTGGACATTAAAAGATCTTATCGTTACCGACGTGAAATAAATTGTTGTTGTTGTTTTGTTATCGTCTCTAAATACGATTCACGAATAAAGAAAAAATCAAATTATGATTCACGAGAAAAAAGTCGTCCAATCACAAAAAAGGTACAGGGGACCCCCCATCAAGGAAGTAAAGTATACTAAGCAAATAAGTAAAGTATGATAATAAAGTACATCAGGCAAGTAATGGGCTGTACACCAAGCAGGTAAAGTAAGTAGTAAAGTAATGGGCGTCTAAAGTAGTACGGGAAATTATAAGCACCCCTCCCCCCATCGACGCCCACAGCTTATGCATACAGCGGTTCTTCAAATGAAGAGCGCGCCATCCACAAAAATGGGAAAAAATGGCTAATGAAGCAGACAATCTGGAATATCTTTCCTGTAGTATTAGTAGTATAAAGCCTGTAGCACATACTATGATCGAAAATGTACTGTCAGTCTGCCCAGATGTTGATCCAATAGATATAGCTAAAGATTTGGAAATCACTAGAGGTCCAATGAAAACTATTAACAGGATACTGGATGGTCAGGTTAGTACCGGATGAAACAATCAAAACTGCTGGGAATATACATGTATATAATAACAAAATAATATGTGAATATCTCAGTCAATAAACTGGAAGATTTTACGTCACTATCTTCGTCAGTATAACTATGATAAAGTTGTACAGTATGTACAGACTAAGTTAGTGGCGTAATATTTTCCAGTTCATAGACCGCGATAGTCGCATAATTCGCCAACAAAACAACCCAAATTATGGGAAACTGATCTCAAAAGTTTGAGCTATCGTCTGTGACATGAAAATAGTTTTTATTCACTCCATTAGTAAGAGCCTTTTTAAAGTTTGAATGATAATGAGTTTTCTTCATCCTTAACTGCTGATCATTGACTGTACCTGTGCCTACGTTCACAGATTTTTATGCTCTGTTTACTGTGTTTACTTTGTTTACAAATCTTTCATTGTCATTTCCTTTACGTTTAGTGCGAGTAACTGAAGTCATAGCCGATATAATATGCTTCGAATTTGACAGAAAAACATTTATCAAATACACTACGTCAATTTGCACGTACAGCTGTTTACAAGTCTCCGTGGAAATTGACTGCAGTTCATCAAATATCAACTTATTTGTTTTTCAGTTTCCTGCCATAGTCAATATTGATGTTGATGTTGATGTTGAAAACAAAGCCAAGGATCAGACCCAAAGGAATCTGGTTAATTCAAGGACTTTTGATAAATCAGAGGTATCTGTTAACAGAGAAAAAGTTTTAGAAATTAAAGATGATTCCAGTGACACTGATGTTTACACTGATGCAGATAGTACTGATGATGACATTATTGTAGCAAATGAAGAGAGAAAAAGCTTGTTCAGTGCCTTAAGAAGCAGAATGAATGACAAGGAATCTAGAAAAAGCCCTGGAAAGCAGTCACAAACTATGGAGTCAGCTGTCAGCGTAGGACATGTTTCTTCTTACCACGCTGAAGAAAAGGGTGAGGTAGGGGTAGGGAAGGTCAAACATGCAAGTTCAATAATTGATCTTTCCTTCTTGGATGATGATGAGCAAGAGGATATTCAGGATGTTAGAAACACTTTACTTTCATCTGCTGCTAAAACACTAGCTAAAAACTCAGGGAATCAAATGCCACTAAAGAAGAACAGGAAAGCTGTGGAGAGACAGGGAGAAAAATTTGTAGATTCCTCTCCATGTGATCATGACAGCTCTGATAGTGATGATCTTCCATGTGTTCTTCCATCTTTACATTCATGTAGTAGAGGCACCCTATCTTCTCCATCACATTCAAACTCATACACAGATAATTATGAAAGACATGACTCTCAGTTTCAAGGAAGCAACTTTGACTCTCAGGATGATTCTCAAATCCCTGTTAAAAGAAGGAGAAGGTTACCACAGGAAATTGCAAAACAGAGAAATGAAGCTCATGTAAGTATCACTTTAAATAGATACTTGCATATTGAGAGACTTTATTTTTTATTGATACTGATAAGGCTCAGTCCACTTTGCAAGGATAATGTCATTTGATACAGCACTGAGGAATAGTCAGGAGGAGTGTCGACACTGAGTTGGCAGATGATGTTTATAAGCTTCAATCTGTCCATGTCAACATCTTCAATTTTTTAAAATCCTGAAAAAGCATCTCTTGCATAGACTTATCATAAGGTATTCTTTCAATTATTTTGCAATATGTGCTTTTTACAGTTAATTTATTTAGAATTCTTTGTATCACTACTCACTTTTGTAGCTAAAGAAACAAGCAAAAGAACTTGAAAAAAGAACAAAGAAACAAGCAAAAGAAAAAGAACAACAGGCCAGAAAACAAGCTAGGGAACAGTTGAAAATTCAGAAGGACAAGGACAGACTGCTGAAAATGGTGTGTTATTGAAATTTTAGGATCTCCAAACTCCTTCCCTTTAATTTTATACACTGGTACTTTTTGTTTGGGGGCTGTGCTATCTCTCCTGTGAACTTTTTTCGTTACCTCTGATCCTACTTCTCCTTACAATATCTTAACTGAATCAAACAATTTGGTTAGGAGGATAATAACAATGATCGCCAACATAAGGAGAACCTGAATGTTCAAAAACTTCTCCTTGTCAGTACCTTAAGAAATGTACAGAAAATATTAACAAAGATTTAGTAATACATAGACAGGTAAAAACAAACGATATAAAATCCCGACGTTTCAGCGACTTCATGACGCCATTGTCAAGGGTACAAATGAAAATAAAATTAACAAATGCGAGTTCTTGAACAAGGGTTTGTTCAAGAATTTTCATTTGTACCCTTGACAATGGCGTCATGAAGTCGCTGAAACGTCGGGATTTTATATCGTTTGTTTTTACCTGTCTATGTACAGAAAATAGTAGGAGAATATAGATATTGATTTTTATAGAAATTGGTTGCCTCTGACTGTTGTTATTTTTTAAACAGACATTTCAGCTAATGCTTAAGCCTTCATCAGTGATATGAAAAACGAAGATCATTGTCATACGCTATTTAAAGTTAAAAAACGTGACGCAAAGCTTGCGTGCGTAACTATGTATTTGAGCTCGCACGAGGTCTTTATAGGCTTCTGGAAGTTACGCGAGCAAGCTTCGTGTCACGTTTTTTTAACTTTAAATAGCGTATGATAATGATCTTCGTTTTTCATATCACTGATGAAGGCTTAAGCATTAGCTGAAACGTCTGTTTAAAAAATAACAACAGTCAGAGGCAACCAATTTCTATAAAACTCATGACATCTCCTGACTACACTTTTTCCATTTTTAAACATATAGATATTGATGTTTAAGTGTAAATGGTTCTTGGGGAAGCCTTTAAAAATCCTGTTTTGTTACTAACAAGAAAAAATTAGTGGGAAGCATGTAAAAAAAAATTTCTTAGTATTAAATTTTTTTTCGGGATTTACATATAATTTAGATGGCAGATTTAATATTTTGTGCTTTCTTTCTTGTTTAGGCTGTGAGAATGAATCAGAAATCAAACAATCGATTGGATGGCTGTATCAAGGTACTATGTGGCAAGAAAAGTGTTTTAATAAATAATAATAATAATAAAGGTCTTTATTAAGAATTACTGTGCAAACAGACGTGCAACAATTAACATGAGTAGAATGACTAAGGAAAAGGAAAAGGTATTAATTACTATTGAAAAGACATCTTTTAATAAAAACTGATTTAAAACGGTTTGTCTGAACCTAAGGTAAAATATAATTATGCGACCTAGTTCTCAACTGCTGTGTTCTCTGGGGAAGTAAGAGATTGCTCAACGCAGTGTTGGTGGAAAAGATCCTTTGCCATAATTTCTTATCTTTATTACGATGGATATCCAAGATACTGTGCTGTTTTAAGCAGTAACCCAGCTTATAACACCTGGCAAAGAGCTTATCAATTCTACTTAAATATTTACTATAAAAAGCACACCCCCAGACTTCAATAGCATATGGAAAAACTGAAAGAATCAAACTTGAAAAAGTAAGTCCAAATTCTCAATAGAGTAGCCATAATATTTACATATTCTTGAATCCCAAAATGTATGGCTTTGTATTATTGCACATGTTCTTTTAAAGTTCAAATATTGCATTATTTTGTATGTTGTTTCTTTTCATCCTCTTACAGTACAGAATTATGTTAATTGATGTTGGCAAATGTCAACTTTTTCTCATTAAGTGCTAAAAAATTCTTTCAAACAGCAAATAGTGGTCTGCATGGATCATGAAATAGTGAACTGTTGTCAGCTAGCAGGGGAAAATCTTCTTCTTCAAAGATTGGAATCACTGGGAGCAGCTCATAAGATACAATCACAGCAATTTCCCAGCAGTATCACCTGGCAGAGAACTTGTCTGCAACATGACGTACAAGAAGAGACACTTCAGGTACACACACATGTAAACAATATAACAAGAGGATGGTTTATTTCTATAGCAGGTCTCGAAATTGCAACCAATACAGTCGCCAATGTGACTAAAACTTTTAACTTGGCGACTAAAAGTTCGAGTTTAGTCGCCAAAGTGGCGACTAAGCTCGAACTAATTCCTCTGATAAATAAAAGATTGTAGATGAGAAAAATTTCTTAAGTTTCGTTTCTGTGTTTCTGCTTTTCTGCCAAAGCAAAGTCTGTTTACCTTTAAGCTAAAACTTGAAATGGCTTTCAAATTGTGTCTTCTGAGACGACATATTACAGTGGCTTCTTCATGCAGGTGATCGCGAGTGCAATATTTTGTTGAAAAGCCTCTGACATATTTTCCTAGCTAAAGTAGCCCTGAAATGTTCTTATTACTTTTTTCGCTTACTACTCAAGGTAAGATTGTCATGCAAAAGTCTTTTGGAGTTTCTTCTTTTGTGTTTTCATGTTTTAAGTCATTCAAGATTGAGTATTTCGGTCTACCCCACAATCGCAACCACAATCCACCAGAAGCCGAACAACAACGCCAATTGAGTAAGGCTCTAATCTGATTTCTGTTCTTGTACTATCTTGTGACTGCATTTTTTGCACTTGGGGACCATTTTTTCTCTGATAGTTGCCAAAAGGCGACTTGGAATTTTTTTAAATTTCGAGCCCTGTATAGTGGTACTTCTCCTCGGAAAATGAAAAGAGAAAAACAGATAAAAGGAATTTGGGATCAGTTTAAGTTCTGTGTCTCTTGTATTTTGACTGATTTTATTTGTTCCATTTTTTTCATCAATAAGATCCTAGTTTGCACAGTGTGGTTAAGAGACAGGATCTTTAGAAAATAAAATATCAAACCATGAAAAGGGAATTAAAGTGAATTGATTCAGCATTCATAGAAACACTGTTTTGTGTGTGTTGTTTCATCTTTCTTGGTAGATCTCCACCAGAACAACTGTCACTGATGAAAACCATGCAGTTCTTCGTCTGTCAGTAGTCAAGTTTGTGGAAATGGTTGTACGATTTCGTGAGGTGAGATCAAATAGGGAAGCAGGAAATAGTATCTGTATATTTGCTTCCTATTTATGATTATAGATTGACAATTTTTTACTGTTTGTGTCATGGGGCTTGAACATAACATGATTGCAGTACTACCTTTTGTATTCCCATTGTTTTCATTTAGGAGATTCAAAATCCAGCAGTATCTATTATCTCTGATGAAGAAACTCTGACTGAATTCTTTGAAAGAGCTCTGACAATTTACCCTGGAAAAATCATCACTTTTGTTGTCATGGGTCTTGAAAAGTATTTCAGGTATGTCTTGAAAGTTAATAATTATAATGATAATTGACATCATCATCATCATTATCAACATCAACATCATCATCAACATCACCAACATGATGATAATAACTGTCACAATAAGAATGATAAAAATATTGCTTTTTATAAAGTGCACTTCCAGTAGGTGCTCATGCTACCTTGAGTGCAAATAGTACAGAACACCTTTCTTGGATTTTTTTAGTTATGCACTGCACAGAGGAAGATTTTACAAAATGCAAAGTGAATTGTCACACTTTTTTCTTTGATTTCTCTAAAGAGATGTGAAACTCTCTCAAAACCGCCAGTTTCGAAATGCTGTTCGTGGACAAAGCTCCTCAGATAGTGATAATTCCAGTGGTAAACGACGAAAGAAAACAAATAAGGAATCTGTACCCAGTGTTACGGTGTCAAGGGTTGATGTAGAAGAAGCGCTTGTGGACTTACAGATTAAACAGCCTGACTGCCGAGTACGCATGTGTGAAACTGAAGAGGAGTTTGCTGATCTGTTGGCCATGTTAACTAAAGCTGTTGCTGAAGCACCATTCAAGTAAGATCACTCAAATATCTATTCATTGTGTCTATTGCCACACCTTAATAAGTTGAATAAATACATAATAACAGAAACTTGATTTTAAAATTGAAGTTTAATCATGCATGGTTGTCTTAGTCTTTTATGATGGTGACTAAGTTAACCCTTTGCTAGACCATAGGTACAAAGGTCAAAGTGCCTTAAACCAGTTGAGCATGTGGCTCTCTTGCTATTGCCTGGGCAATCTCGTTTTGGTTACTCTTTTAGAATTAATGTTACCAGTAGGTATGTGTACTTGAAAGCTCCTCATCTCTGATTATTAAGTTCAACAACTGCTGCTCAGACCATTCACTTGTAAAGTTTTGTTATTAGTCAAAGAATTAATGAATTACATTCTGCATCAATAGGAGGAAACAACCAGAAGTATTTTCATTCTGTGTGGAAGGACAGAAACGATCTGTGAAGGTACACTGTGAAGCCCAACATCATCAACAAATGCTCTCCTCTTTGTCCCAGCACTCGTGTCATGATTTGGTACTTATGCAGTTGGGGTTGTCAGAGGGAGTCAAGGGTGGGGCAAGTACATATGAGGCCTCTGTGCTCCGTATTGAGGAGGATGGGCTGGCCCCATGGTTAGTGCACCGTGCTCCATATTAGTTTTAGCCCTGGCAGGATTATTATGTTTGGTTCTTTACCCAGGAGAATCTCAAAAAATGGTGTGGGGTTAAATGGTAGCAGAAGAGGGGGGTGGGGGGGGGGGCAGCAGCGATACATTTACATCCTTTGAAGGGTGAACTAAAATTGAGCCATGATAGGCAGAAAAGATGTCACCAGACCATTCCTACCATTGCCCCCTGTCAACAGTTTCTCGTTTTCGTTATTTTCCATGAATCTCAACTATTTTTATTTCTCCACTGTCCCTCAAATGTTGCTGTTTGCTAAGAGGTTGCTAGCATGGTTATTGTTCCTTTCTGCAGGTGGTTATTTTTCCTTTTTGCAGGTGTCAAAAGACGGTGAAGGTTTGAAGAAAGTCTGGCAGAAACACTTTCAACAGTTGAGAAATGTATCAGCTGAGATGGCGGCCGCCATAACAAACGTTTATCCTTCTCCACAGAGTCTCCTTAAGGTACTGCATCATGATGTTTTTTCCTCTCTAAATAATTTTCTTTGCAGATGCTGTCATCTCAATTACATTAAGTCTTTTCACACTCTAACTGTTCTTAGATCTTGTGAACTTACCCGACAATTTATATTTGTTATTCTTATAATATTCTTTCACGAAAGAAGTAGTGAATCTTAATAATTAACATAACGCTATATTTTTAAGGCCTATCGAGGATGTAGCAGTAGGGAGGAAGCTTCTAAACTGCTCCAGGACATCTTGGTAAGCTCTCAGAAAATAGAAAATGTTTCGTTCGTCAGTTTACTGTTTGTAAAATTGAAATTTCCCAAGGGTTTTGTTTTGTATTAGGGTTCGATGCACACTACTATAGAGTAACGTGTGCACAGACCAAGTGCTCTACACAACTGCTTTATTAGAATACTGATGAACTCAACATGCAATGATAAATATATGGATAATCACGTGACTGCGGTTAAGGTGTGGTTAGAATCCAGATTATGTAATAACTAAGGTATCTATCCAATAGGAATAAACACTATAGGTTTCTTGATGACTTTATTTTTTCAAACAATGTTTGTGTTCTGTCTAAAGTGCTCCCATCCCCAATTACAATAATCACATGCTTTCCACACTCAGTTCACACATCTGCCATGTTAGACTTATCTTGATGTTTTCCTTTCCAGGTCCGTCGTGGCGCCGGGGTACTGGCCAGTAGCCGAAGAATTGGACCTGAACTTTCTCGACGGGTGTATCTTCTTTTCTCAACTGACTATGGCGACCTATCCTTGAAATAATAGCCCTCTTTCCCGGGCAGTCGACGCCACTGTTTTGAGGGGTCTGAGTGGGAAGTTTCCTTTGGATTAGTTTCGTATTCGTAAGATTACGAGGTATTGTAGTTTCTTTTAAAATCTACCTGACTGTTAGCCTGACTAGGGGAACGTTTGTTTCTTCTGTAACAGCCAGTACGAACAATTCTACAGCGATACCTAAAGATGTGTGACTACGTTAAAGCTAATTGATTTTCTCATCGAATTTTACCCCTTTTATACTTATTTTCCTCGAGCTCAGATGCCGCAGAAAGACATTTGTTTTGCCTAGAATAATGTGCTTCATTTATTCCGTAGAGGACAGACCTCAAAAGGTAATACCAATTTTAGCCATCGATAATTGTCTTTAGTGTTCACTGATAAAGCATTCAGATGTACTCTTTTAGTGCTCAGTTTGGTTTGCTGCGATTTTTTCCACTTCTTGACAACAGAGGCTAAAGCATGTTCACCATTTCCCTCTATTAACTCTGATTTCACGAACAACATTGCTATTCAGGTCCGTGTGCAAAAGAAGGCTTTTTAGTCCTGATGCAACATAGTTACGTTTATGAAATAGCTGATACGCAGATCACACCTGACTTTTCAAAAACAAAAATTAAAAGTTATGTTATAAGATCACAAGACCGTACTTTCTGTTGATTCACCGTCGTAATAATCCATAGGGTACGTATGTTGCATGAAATCCCAAAAAGAAATTAGAATGTTGTAAAGTAGCGATTCCGGTTCTGGCCTCTACTAAATATAGGAGCCTCCCAGGGCTAAATATAGGAGCCTCCCAAGGCTAAATATAGGAGCCTCCCAGGGCTAAATATAGGAGCCTCCCAGGGCTAAATATAGGAGCCTCCAAGGGCTAAATATAGGAGCCTCCCAGGGCAGTGGGAGAGAGAATGCGTAAGATTCTCTCGCCTTCGGGTCGGAATTCATAAAACTCTCTTCTGTTTTATAGCATCTCACGTGGATTATTTTCTGTTGAATGATTAATCTATAAATGTGCACATAGGATGAATATCTGAAAATATGATGTAGATGTGGAAGAGATATTTTGTTAATTTAGTTACTTGACAAGAATAAAGTACTTTATTTTGAACTACTTAATTCCAAGGGCTAGTTGTGGCTGCTTGTTTTGTATTGCGAAGAACTGCGTGGAAAACGCAAACTTTCAAGTGTTGGGGCGACGAAAATTAGTAGTAAAAAATTCTAGTGCCGATGGAGGAATAGGTATAATTTTCATTAATAATAATTTTCACTGCTTATTGCCGTCGCAAAGTACTGCAACGACGCAGCACAACAAGGTCGAACCGAAAGCTTCTAGTGGCGCCTGTGGCAGCCGCTATACGGTCCATGTGTGATCTTAGAGCACAGCTTATAGCCAGCTGTATGTTACGGTCCATGTGTGATCTTAGAGCACAGCTTATAGCCAGCTGTATGTTACGGTCCATGTGTGATCTTAGAGCACAGCTTATAGCCAGCTGTATGTTACGGTCCATGTGTGATCTTAGAGCACAGCTTATAGCCAGCTGTATGTTAGTTTTTGGTGATGGGGGAGAACCGGAGGAGAACCGGTTTAGATAGAGTAGCGAAAATTGCATGTATAGGATTTTTACTGAAATTTTGTCAATTGTAATTGTAAAGCGCATAGAGTTCAATTTTAATGCGCTATATAAGAACTTATTATTAAATTAAACACAAACTCAAACTTCTGGCGTCGGGTGCGGGAATCGAACCCAGGCCACACTGGTGGGAGGCGAGTGCTCTCACCACTACGCCATCTCCCTGCCCCCCCGTGTAAAAAGTGTAAAAAACATTTTTTTGCGAGAAATCACAGTGGCGAACCGAAAATAATGCGATTCAGCCTTCGAAATCGGAAAAAGAGATAAGAATGTTGCGAAGAAACGATTTTCGGTTATGGTCTCCAGCTACTAAATAGGGGCCTTCGAGGGCTAAGTTTTGTTTACGTATGGAAAAAAGTGGATGACAAGGTTTGGAGTTTCATATCAACTTTCCAGGATGGAAAAGCTCTGATCTAATAGTCACTTTTTGCGAGCGCTACGAAACATAAAGATACTAGCATGCTGTGCGCGAGTGCGATCTAGAAATTGTGTTCCCACTAATGGCGAGAAAACTTTGTAAACGTGTAATCCGTTTTGGTGTTATTTTAAAATTTTCATTCGATAATTTTAGTTCAGCCGAAAGCATTACCTTGCATGCTCGCTCTTTAAGAAGTTGCTTATGCTCGGTTTATTTGGCGTCACCTGTAATTAATGACGTCATAAAGCGAAAACTCATCTTCGTGAGCTGACTAGGAAAAATTCGCGAGTTCAATTTTTGGTTGAAATTTGTTCACAATGGATACCGGGACACGTAGTGGAAGAGCGGAAGGTGGAAATGACCCTCCTTCGAGAGAAAAAGAGGAAGGGAACAAAGCTATTTTTTCACAGGATGAATCTGGATCCAGACCCGGAGTGATCAAGAAAAACTCGCAATGTACTGGATCAGAAAAATCCACCAATGGGGCCGGTGAAGAGTCTTTCTTGGAGGATAACAAAAACAGCGATGATATAATAAATAAAAATGAGGAATTCCAGTCTGGCGACGTTGAGGAGTTGAAATTCCTGTACCCGGACAATGTAGGAAATGTACAACAAACGAAATTCGCCGACTCGAAGATCGATTCTTGGAAATGTCAGGCTTTACTGCCGCCAGTTGAAATGCCAGATTCATTAAGTATTCCCCTGGCAAGCAAGATTGTTAAGGATGGCATCGTAAACGATTCACAAGGGAAAACTTTAGTTGCAGGTCTTGGAGAGCTACATGAGTATGTCTTGAACACGCAAGACACCTTGCCCAGCTTTAGTGCCGCCCAAGAAGGACCACCTGGTAAACTTGAGGGAAAAAATACGGCAACAGAGGAGGATGGCTGTGCTCGTGGAAGGAGTTATCTCCCAGACATCTTCTCGACTGTAGGGAAGCCACTAATCCAAGTCCAGCAACCTTCCTTATATGTTCCCATGAGAAGCTTACCAATGCATCTAGCTAGTGACACCGCTAACTGTAGTCAAATAATAGAGGGCCCGGGGTTTGCGAAAATCGACGAGAAATGTGGATCGAACCTTCCAAAGAAGACAAAGAAGAAGAAAAAAAAGAGAAAAAATCAAGTTGTTAATGTTGGTGCTTCCGAGATCATCAGCGGGGATCGTGACTTTCTAGAGGACAGTGCAAAACTGAAAAAGAAGTCCAGGGTTGATGGAGATGAGAGCGGGATTAATTCTATCACGAAAAGTAAACAACGGCCGCGCATTGCTCTTGGGAGGTGGTTGAAAAAAAAAAGTAACTCTGTTGCACCGGCTCCACACCATGACTCAAAGAACGACGCCCAGGAAGATGATTCATTGCAATCAAAGAAAGAAGTGGCAGATGACGGGAAATATACTGAGCATTATATCTCTCCCAATCCCAAATTGAAGATTAGCAAGGAAAGATCCAGGACATCTTTAAACAATAATGGGCCTTCGGCTCATGACTGTTCGACTCTGTTGGTGTTAGAGAGAAAGGAGAGTGTGCCTAAGTTCGCGGTCACCGCGGCAAATGTTATCAATGAACCAGGTTCGACAGTTGAGAATGGAAAGCGTATTGACATCGAAAACGACAATCGTAGAAACAAAGAACACGCTAACTACCAACCTGCTGCAAGCGTTGATAAGATTTCAAGTGCATACGAGCACGACGCGTTAAAGGAATCTAAGTCAACATCGCACGTAATTGGAGAGAAGGCAAACGCCACAGATTCAATACCTAAAGCCTCATGTTGCCGAGGTAAAGACTCGTTACAAACTTCATTGGAGGTTAGTGACAGTGCCGGCTACGCCTCTAAAAGAAAGCACAAGGCAGTGAGTAAAAGCAGCAATGCTGAATCAGTAACAAAACACAATGAACGACGTGCGAATAGGAAGAAACTACTTATTACACTGGCCACGAGAAGTGGGCTTACCGAACAACCAGCGGTTTCGAGGAAAGTAGCTAAGTCTAAATCTTGTCAAAAGAGCTCAGGGAGGCAACACAGTAAAATGAACATAGAAGAAGAGAAATTTAAAGTCAAGAAGAGGGTAAGATTTAAACTGGAGCCTGAGATTTTCACTGAGGAACCAAGCAGCGCCACACTCTACTCAACGTCTTACACAGGGCGCATCTGGGTAGACAGGAAGCCATCAACATTCGCTGAGCAGTTCCTTGCGCTCACGAGCACAGACTGTTTTCAAGGTGAGTCTTCTTGTGAATCTCTTCCTATTCCTGACATCAAGCCGAAATGACCTGAGGCTGGACCGAAATGACCTGGGGCTGGACCGAAATGACCTGGGGCTGGACCGAAATGACCTGGGGCTGGACCATCTTTGCCTTCAATCAAGCGACACAAGAAGCCCGACATTGTTCAAAACTTCCTCGAAAAATACCAGAGAAAGAAGAAGAAAGAAGTGGGGGAGGACTTTGAAGGCTTTGGTGAACCTGAACCTGACGAGGTGAAATGTATCTTAGAGCGACTAATGACGGCAAAGCTTCCACGCTACCCAGCACACTGGGATCCACAGCGCACTGGGATCCACAGCGCACTGGGATCCACAGCGCACTGGGATCCACTCCCCACTGAGAGGCCGCCAGGCAGAGGCGGATAAGGATACTGTCTTGGATTAGTTTGGTCAAAGCCTGAAAAGAGCTCTCTGTCGGATTCATCGTCTGAAGGTAAGGGGGATGTTACGTATAGCGTAAACTCCTGTTCTATTTTAGTCTTTCCACTTTGCAAACTGAGTCGTCCCTATTATAGATATTCCAGAACTGATTCGTGAAGAAGAGAAAACATGTTTTCCAAAGCAAGACAACGCGATCAGTGAGGCCAAGAAAAAGCGTCCGTGTTAATTGCGCTTCCTCGGGCCGTGAAGCTTCAGTTGAAGAACCAACAACGTGGTGCAGGCTGTCGAGACTTCCCAAACATTCTACCCAGCCCTCTTCGAAAACTGCAATCTACGTACATTTGTGATGGGGTTGAACTGGAGGACTTCGAGACCATAGTAGACGTGTAGGACACCACCACAATGACTTCTTTGTTTTATGTAAATTCATTATCCAATTTTATTTATTTTTTTTAAAGTTTTAATCGAGATTCTCATTGTGAAACCTTGCTTTCATAGGTTAAAGCTGTTCTTATGATGGAGAGCTTGTGTGTTCTTCCACAGAGGGGTGCTCCTCTGATGATGGAGAGTTGTTGTTACACAAATGTAGCATGCGGGGTGCAAACTTTTTCAATGAATGCTGAGAAAAATAATGGGTTTACAGGAATATAATTTTTAGTTTAATGTGAATAAATTCGATAATTTTTAGTCCTTGTTTTCAGTGATTTAGATCCTTACCCCAGTGAGAGTTGTACGACAATAGTTCTGCAGTATTTCTCTCTTCTGAACCTACCTCTGGGTTACAGTTTCTCATTAACTGTTAAGTTAGAAAGGTCTTTTTTCCCGAAATTACAACGAGTCTCTCCGACTACAAAACGAATCTCACTGGTAATACAACGGTCATACAATGCTACACATTAAGGATAACGCATGGATTTTTCACCCCATAAAACCCTTAGCAGCCCATGACGGCACCTTTATTCACTACCTTTCATTCGATTCTGAAACAAATAATACAATTTATTTGATATTTGTGTAATCTACAAAGTTCTCTTGATTGAATTCATTAGGGCCTATTAATTCAAATTTTTACATCCATATTAAACATTCTTTTTTCCCAGTAATGACAATATCTTTCTTCTCCTAACCTGCTTGTAGTAGGTTATAAAGTGGATATAAAGACAGATATAACCTGATCTTATCAGGAAAATACACATATGCATGTGAGAGGTCTGCACAAACTTGGAAATACACAAATTTACAAAATAAACTGAAATGTCCCCCTCAGAATTGGTAAACTTTATATAATCTGAAAATTACAGGCCTGTAGGAGAATCTGATTGAGAATGAGAGAATCATTATGATAATCTGACTTAATAACATTGCTCACAAGTTTTCAGCCTTGACTTTCTCAAAAGTTTTTTGTCAAAAACACAATTTGCCCTATACATTTCTCACTTTTGCTGAAAAATTTTAAACCAATGTTTCCCACCTATACTCCAAATATTCTGTTTGACAATGAATACAAGACAAAAAAAATTTAAGAAGACAAACTGGTTTCCAACATTTTGGAAACAAGAAAAAAAGTTTAAGCCACAACATACCCGTACAATTCCACGGGATGAAGATGTCTGTATTTCAATGTATGACTACTAAAGACTCCTTTTAACTTTTGGAGGTATTTTCTCTTGAACTACTCCTAAAAGAAGCCATATTTCATCTGAAGAAACTTCCTTGTTAATGTCTTTGAACTATGTGATTATGTGCTGAGGAAGGTTAGAGGTATATTCTTTAAAACCTTGCCGATTCAAACATTTCTTGTAGTAATGTTGACATTGGAATTTCTCCCTCCAGCTTGGCCCGTACCAGTAAGAAATACTGATAGCCTTTGGTGCAAACATCACGAAGAGCTGGTAATCGGAGAAGAAGCTTAGCAAAGCGTCCTGAACGATCAGGGTAATTTAACTCCATGTGATCTTTGAGAGCTGCAAGAAATGACCCTTGAAGTGCTTCAACTGCAATCTTGTCAGAAAGTCCTGCTGTTTCTGTAAAACATTATCAAAAATTACTGGTAGTAATGCTTAAAGTCTTTAAAGATGAAAAGATGGATATGAGGATCATATCTTTAATCATGAACACTAAATTTGAATTTATGTTATGTTATAATATATAATAATAACATTCACCAAACCAATTCCACCTTTAACCCAGCAACCTTTGACTCTCACTCACTGGGAATTCTCCTTACTGTCTGCCATGGAATTCTTATACTGTTAGTGCAGAGAATTTGATATTGGATCAACTAATAATACCCTAATTGATATTCCCCTTGATTCTCACTTGTATGTTTGATATTGTAAGGAGAAATTATGTCTTGGTCACTCATCAGAGTTAACAAGTTAAGTGGTTATAGTTTAATACTTGTCAAATTCCACCACATGTTAACCAGTCAGAAAAGTTGGAATCTGTGGTGGAAGTCATTTCAAGAGATGTTAGGGAGTGATTGTAAGACTAAGTGGCATTCTGCTCAAGACAAGAAGTCAATTTAAAATTGCAAATTATTTCTGTCAGTAGTATGTATAGAAGTTGCAAATCACACAAATTGATTCAGACTGTAGGTCAGGAAGTCAGCTTACTGTGAGGGGCAAGAGTATTGTATTTGTCTAAACATGCAAGACCCTAGAGGCATGTGGGAAGACTCAGACATGCAAATACAAAGGGAGTTTTATTGATAGAGAGATGCCTGTAACTATGCAAGAATATAGTCCAGTAGGCAAACAACAACAATGATGAGAACAGACAGTCGACAGTTATCTACTTGACAGAATGACAGAGGTTGATAATATGAAGTTAAGAAGTTGTGCACTGAAAATACCTACCTGGGTTAGCTAAGAGAATAGTCTTTAAACAAGCAAATTCAACTTGATCCATGGCAAGGGGCCTAAGTCTTTCCACCACATCAAGAATCATGTCAACAATTTCTTTGTTCAACACACTGTAGCAATCCTCTCTTTCAAGAAGAGTGGTCGAGTTCATATACACATAATCTCTGTAAGGAATAGACCTGTAAATGACTCGAAATACAATCAGTTCCATTCCTCCAGCTGTCAGCAAAGCAATCTGATCCTTGCGGCAGAGGTTTTCAAAACCTGGTACCAGTTTGGCCCATTCAACAATCAAGTATAGTTCTTTTGTGATTGCAGTGGAAAGTCTGGTGAGCATTCCTTCTCTGCTTTCTGTGCCATCTGCCTCCTTTGGATTTACAACTGACTCTCCAGGAGGAATAATGCAAGGACTGCTTTCCATAAGTTTTTCAATGAGTTCAGAGCAATATATGATATTTGTGTCTTGATTTATATTATTCTCAGTTGTTTCATCACATTTCTGTTTCTTTAGCGGATAGAATGATCGTCCACCACGCTTTTTTTCTTTTCTCACTCCTAAAAAAGATAAACAATTCAATAAAAGAAGAGCAAATTTTGCAATAATTGTCACTTGCATCGTATGCATGACCAACACTTTTACACTTTAGACTGGTTTTCTTAAATGTCAGGGTCCAAATTGTTATTAGAAGTGCAGAGGGATATAAACTGATGAAGAAGATACCAACAGAATTGGAGGCAGCATTCTCGTGGCATTAATTAGGGATTTAATCATTTGTGGTCTTTGAAAGCTGAATTTTTGGATTGGTTAAGCCATTGGATGACCTTACAACTTGCACTGTGATTGGTTGGTTCTGCTTCTGCATGCCATTTGAACAATCTAGTTTTCATTCACTCATAAATGTGGAAGTCACTCGTGGGATTGGGAGGAAATGGAAAACTTGTGAATCCACTCACAACACTGATTTTCACCATGTTGATAGTGTCCTTAGACTCTGGTTATGACTCCTACTCCATTGCTTGTGAAAGGAAAAGCTTTAAAGCAAAGTAATGAGAGGGCCAGGACAATTTTCAGGGAAGCAAACATACCTGAAGATGGCTAAAGAGATCCTGTAGAGATTTCTTAAAAGAAACAACTTGAGACTCACTTTTTTACTTGTTTTTTGATTAATTTTACACCAACTTTTTTTCCAAAATGTGTTAATTGGAACTTAATTCTTTTACTGGAAGTGAGGAATTGCTTGTTATGTATGAGACAATAAAACAGTAAAATATATCTCTGTCACCAATCCTACCTATAACTTAACACTTGCTTATTAACTAGCAGCCACTCAAACCCAGTGAGTTAAATTAAGTTTTGAAGTTAAAGGATGAAAATATCAGATATAATTAATCAGATAAAATATACAAAGTGATAAGAAGGCTGTTCTCTTTATGAGTGGTCCCACTTTTAAGATAATAATCTAAGGGTCCCAATGGTTGAGTGTCCTGTTAATGTTACCTGTATTAGTAGATGCAGGTCACATGATAATGATGCGAGTCGTTTCAACATCCTATAAACAAACTTATTATTGTTTTGTCTCAACACAGTCTAAAGGTCGTTTTTCAGAGATCAGCCGCCTTTCGAATTAAATGAAAATCACATTATTAATTTGTGCTACTTTTCACTGCAGTTTAACGCGCACGAATCACAATTTAACGCTGAGTTCATGTTAAGATTTGCCAAGTCGAACATTCCTTGATCGAAAGATTACTCCGGCGAAATGGTCATAGCAATACTTTATCTCTAAATATCTTTAGATTTTGAATTAAGATTTCTATCTTGAGAGAAATTAATACCTTCGGCGACCATCCCCACTGTAAAACATTTTTGAAGTCGACAGAACTGACATTTGGCCCGAGACTGCTTGTCTACGGGACAGCTTTCTTCAGCAACACACGCGTATTTGTCCAAAAGGTCTCTCTGTACCGTCCTCTTAAAGAAACTCTTGCAGCCCTCGCAAGTGTTCGCACCGTAATGATAACCAGAAGCACTATCGCTGCATACAGCACACCACTTCTCGCTTTCTTCGTCGTTTTGATCAGCCATTCAGAAACACGGTTTTACCATCTAACGTTGACGCTATTTCTGGACTTCTCGAAGGAAGCCATATAATTTTTTGCTCAACCAAAAGTCAAGGCTTAAAGCAAGAGTGTAACTCCGAGATAGATCTCGGATTACCGTATAGTTTCCAACTCTTGACAGCTGCCATAGGCTTCTGAAAACATCGATCCTCACTACATCTGACACGGGAGCTGGAACAGTATTCCCTTTCCAATCGAGTACGTACCTTTCAAGTCACACATTACGCAAAAGCTCCTGGAAATGACGTCATGTTCTGTCACAAAACGTCTACCATCCCTCAGGTCACGCTCCCTCATTCGTTGGAGGAGAGCGGACGGCCGACATGACTTTCCGGATCATCTTTTGGACCTCTTTAGTGGCAATTCTAGGCAGTTTAGCCTGCAGGGAGCTGCGAGTTGTCACTGTCGGATTTTCACTGGAGCTGGTGTATATAGCAGCAAAGCTTAAGCGGTCAGATGCGTTTCAAATGTTGCTGGATGATGACTCACTAATGTGGTAAGAATTTAAGGGGAGGGGGGAAGAGGTATCACTATATTTTTCACGCTGACAATCTCTTTGGACTCTTAGGTAGAATAGATATCGCTTACAATTTCTTTGATTTTCTCATATTTGGAGGAACCAAATTAGTTCAATTTGTGGTCGTTCACTGTCTGGCCACTGAACCACAGTGAACTCGACTTGATTGATCTAAAAAGATCAAATTCAATCCATTTTAAGAAATTGCTCTTCTTCGTCCTTGCACTAATCAATCAATCAATCAATCAATCAATCAATCAATCAATCAATAATCTTTATTCATACACGATAAGTATACTATTTAAAGCGACACTTTGCTTGTGGGGTGTAAGCACAGGTGGCCCAAGCTCGGAAAGAGTACCATCTAACCCCATACATTAATTATGCATTCCACTTCTTTGTCTTTCACGACAAAACTTTAACAACAAAGTCTCTAGTCTGAATGCATAATTAATGTATGGGGTTATATGGTTCTCTTGCCCTTTTGAGCTCCATATATGTAAAGTTGTGTGAAATAATCAAAGAAATAAAGGCTTACCTTCATAGAGAGTAGTCTGTGTTGCTCTCCTCGCGACTTGAGGCCGTTTTGATGTGTTTTAGCTTGACGCCCTAAATCACCGTGCACACAACACGGGAAGGTCGGGGGTGTTACGAAAACGAAGACCCTCGAAAACGAAGACCTAAGACCTAAGACCCGGTCTTCGTTTTCGTGCTACGAAAACGAAGACCCTTTAAACAGTAAACCGTAGAAATTACCACTTAAACACACATTAAACAGCAACAACGCTTAGTAATATAATACATTACACTTCACGCGTTTCTTGTCATTATTATCCTTGTTATTATACGGCCCGTCTTGTCAGTGTTCTGTTTCGCTATGCGAGCCAATTTGGTGTTGATATTCTCGAGGGTTTCCTCGGGTAAACTAACAACACATATGATTATTCTGGAACAGCAGGCAGAATTCGAACGCTAGCCGCCTTTCATTTATAGTTAGCATTGCGTGACAATAACAGAGAAGGCGTTCTGTACAGGAAAAATTACTCTTGGGTTCTGTCAATAAATAAACAATTTCTACTGTATTTCGTAGCTAAAATAGATTCTGACGGTCGTTCAGCTTTCTCTGCTGGAAAATTCTCGTTAAAAAGTAATCAATTCTTTTGGCTAATGCAGTCTTCGTTTTCGTAGTACGAAAACGAAGACCCTTTATTGAAAGCAGAAAATCCTTTGAAAGTACGATTGTAGACGTAAAAGTACGATTGTAGACGTAAAAGTACGATTGTAAACGTAATACGGGCAGTATAATAATGGGAAGACACGCGTGAAGTGTAATGTATTATATTACTGAGCGTTGTTACTGTTTAACGTTTAACTTGTAATTTCTACGGTTTTCTGTTTACAGGGTCTTCGTTTTCGTAGTACGAAAACGAAGACCGGGTCTTAGGTCTTAGGTCTTCGTTTTCGAGGGTCTTCGCTCTCGTAACACCCGGAAGGTCGGAAACTTCTGTTGACACATGCTGGCCACAATCGATCGAAAACAACGCTTAAATACTTTCCCTCGAATCAAGACTTGGCAGCACGAATGCCAAATAGTTGTCCTTTAAGCTCACCGAAAAAAATGCCACAAAAGATGGTTTGTCGAGCAACCAATCTAGTGAGAATTTCAAATTAACGGCCGTTCTGAATTCTTCTAATGCGTGGAAGGAACATCTTGTGCAGCTGAGAGCCTTTAATGCGCGGTCAACCTGTTCTGAACCTCTTTAAGAAGAGAAAACCAGGATTAAAAAAAACCGCTTAAATCAAGTGAAATCGGTAAAATAACGACACCAGGAGCAAGCAACACACGTATAGAATAAGATAAGCCATTTTTATTTAATGTTTTCACTTTCAACTATCTCTATAGATATTTTGTAGAAAATCCCATACAAATCCTTATAAATCGATATGCAAATTGTGTTCCTTGTGTGGTTCTCAAAGAGAGCTTGGGCTGCCTGTGGTGTGAAGGGTTGGTGTTAGAAGACTATGGGGAGGTCCCGTTGAGGACCCGTTACTCTCTATTAAGGTAAGACTTTATTTCTTTGATTATTTCACCAGAGTTCTGATTTAACACAACTTTACATTTAAGGAGCTCAAAAGTAAGTCTAACCAAACCACTCTACGAACTCTTTAATTATATATTCACTGTGAAAGAGCCTGTGACAGAGCTTGCGCCACCTGTGATGCCACATTGCCAGCGTCAATAAGTTAAATTGAAACTTTGAAACTCGATGCCTGCCCTGTTTGCACGAATACTGGTAAACGAGCTTTAGAAATGTGACGCGAGGCGAGAGGGTAACCAAGGTAACAGCTGTAAAGCACAAAAGGTTTTGGAGCGGCGCGGTGATAATGACCATAAGAGATCATTATTTAACCCTGACATAAAAGGAGCTTCCTGTTTTATTTCCACACAATAAAATGCCACTAGACTTATTATAATTACAATATAAAGTTAGTCGTGGGTCTGAGACATCTGAAAAACATAATTATAATACAAGATTTGCTACTAATAATAATTAGACAATAATTTAATAGATAATAGATAATAATTTAATAATTAATAATTTTAATAATTTTAATAGATAATAATTTAATAATTAATAATAATTTAGACCAAGAGTATCCACCAAAATGGGAAAATCATTTATATTCTCTGCTTCAAAGATATGGGAAACCGTACTCACTTACCTTAAATATATGCCTTACAATAGCTTTAAAAAAAAATGGAAACATCAACGTTTGCTCAACCAAACCTGATCATTTTACTTTGTTACTTATCTACTCTTAAGGAAAAATGGAAACTTCAACTTTGTTCAACGAAACCTAATCATTTTTACTTACTTTACCGCTGATTTACTTTTATTATAGGCTGCTATCTATTTATATGACCATTGTGGTGTCCAACTAGAAAGCTTTTGCTACTTTGGACACCGTGCACTTCTCAAACTTATCTTTATGGCTAAATATTACTTTTATTCTTCTCTCTCTCCTATTTTTCATATAAATATTAACTTCCATTAATAGTGTGAAATAAAATTTAAAAAAAAAAAAAAAGTTGAGGGACTGGGAACATGCATGGCGTTTGAGCGATAGTTCATGCCTTATTATACAACAGATGTTTCAATCTCGCGTTATCGTGCCGTGTGTGGTCAACCTTGCACACTCTTGACTTAAATCTTGACTCTGGATGCAGACGCTTACCTTCAGAAAAATGTTAACGAGTATCAGTATTTTCCTCCTGGGCTTACAGTTGCTTAGCGTTCAAGCGAAATATCAGGCGACGTGGGAGTCGCTTGATTCGCGGCCACTTCCGTCTTGGTACGACGATGCTAAGTTCGGAATTTTCATGCACTGGGGGGTGTACGCTGTTCCGAGTTTTGGCTCCGAATGGTTTTGGTGGCATTGGAAAGGAGAAAATGATCCAAAATATGTTCAATTTATGAAAAAGAATTATCGCCCAGGTTTCTCCTATGCTGATTTTGCGCC